>NC_066891.1:15890750-16190750 GCF_022985175.1 Labeo rohita | reverse complement strand
ACATCCTTAAAACAAGAATTTTTTTTATCTGAGAAGCGGACATATTTAAATATCCGTAAAATAAGACCAGTTTACTTCATCTTTCATCAAATCATCTTTTTTTTTTTTAAGAAAATGTCAAAACATGCTTAAAAGAAGATCAATTTACTTGTGAACCAAAAATAAGCACTATTTTTTTTATCTTTTTTTTCCCCTAGATAAACATGTAAACATGCCTAAAATAAAATAAATTTACTTGCAAAACAAACAAAAAATCATTCTTTTTGTTTTGTCTTTTTCCCAAGAAACATCTAAACATTATTTAATGTTTGTTTTCAAAGAAAACATTTATAAAGATGCTTTTAAAATGTTCTATAAAGATGCTCTATAGTTAGATCAGAGTTGCGGTCTGTCCTCTTTGGTGTTTTTGTTTTGTTTTTCAAGATCATTTTTATCTGAGTAAAGCAGTAATTGTTATTATTTAAATAAATATTTTTATCTTGTTTTTAGGAAAACATTTAAATATCCCTGAAGTGAGATCAGGTTACTTAAGTAACAAAAATAGTCTCTTTTTTCTTGTTGTTTAAAGAAAACGTTAAAACATGCTTAAAAGTAGATAAATTTACTTGTGAAGCAAAAATAATCACTATTTTTTTTTTATTTCAGGAAAACATATGTAAACATGCCTAAAATAAGATAAATTTACTTGAGAAACAAAAATAATCATTATTTTAGTTTTGTCTTGTTTTCCAAAAGAAAAAGTTTTTCAACATTTGTTTTTCTTATTTATTTATTTATTTATTAAGTCAAAACATGCTTAAAGGAACATCAGTTTACTTGTGAAGCAAAAATAATCACTATATATTTTTTATTTTTTGAGGAAAACATATTAACGCTTAAAATAAGATACATTTATCTGAAAAACAAAAACAATCTTTTTTTTTTTTTTGTCTTGTTTTCCAAGAAAACATCTAAACAACCTTAGAAGACAACACGTTTGCTAGGAAAGCTATAGATTTCGAAGCCAAATGTAAAAGCATAATCATTTTTATGTCATTTTGCCTTGTGAAAACATGTAAGCATCCTAAAAACATCATTTTGGCATCCCAAGTAAATTTATTGTGCATATTTTTTCCTGAAAAATAAAAGAAAACATTTTTTGTTTTGTTTTGTTTTTCAAATTATTATTATTTTTTTAAAGTCTTGCAGTGTTGTGATTCATTTGTTCTGCACAGAGAATTGAGGAACAAAACAAGCAAACCCACAATCAGTCGTACAGCAGGACATGGGCCACTGTTATTTCAAAGCGCACTTAGACACATTTTTGGCCGGCTCTGTATACACATTCATTCACGTAAACTGCAGCTTACAGTTCCTCCAACACATGCATTAAGGTCTTGGCCAGCAACTGTCAGGCACACAGATACAGGGTCTGGACTAATGGAGCAGCCTCACACACACTCCCTGCTGGAGCGGGGCTCAGTGTGCCTGGCTAATTACAGCCACCCCTGCATGGCACTGTTAGGCAGCGATACACTGAATGCTGGCTCCAGCCGGCCTCTCTTAATGGGAGCTAATGGTTTCTCCAGTGGTAATGGCGGGCTTGCGTGGCGAGATGTTGTTGGAGGCGCTGCCCGCATTGTGCTGGACCCTTTTGGTCGAGCTCCATACTCCCCTCCTTTGAGAGCCGTCCTATTATTGTGTTAGTATACACCAGTCCCTGACCTGGCAGCAACACTTTCTGTCGGCCCGCCTCTCCCCTGGGCTTTTATGCTTAATGCTTGTATATTTGTTTTTAATTCAGAGTGTTACAGCTAATGAGTTAGTGCATTTAGGATGCATTGACTTAATGGACTGTCATTTTAAAGGAGTAGTTCACTTCCAGAACAAAAATGTGCAGATGTTTGTGTCTTTCTGTCTTTAGTCATAAAGAAATTATGTTTTTTGAGGAAAACTTTTTAGGAATGTTCTCCATATTGTGGACTTCTATGGTGCCTGCGAGTTTGAACTTCCAAAATGTCGTTTAAATGCAGCTTCAAAGGGCTCTAAACGATCCCAACCAAGGAAGAAGGATCTTATCTAGCGAAGCAATCGGTTATTTAAAAAATAAAATGTACAATTTATATACTTTTTAACCTCAAATGCTACTCTGCTACTCTGTAATTTTCGAAGTTTAAACTCGCGGGCACCATAGAAGTCCGCTATATGGAGAAAAATTCTGGAATGTTTTCCTCAAAAAACATCATTAACAGCCTTAAAACAAGAAAATTGTCATCTGAGAAGAAAAAATAATCATAATTGTTGTCTTGTTTTTTCAGAAAAACAACTTATTAATTAATTAATTAATTATTATTGTCATTATTATTATTATTATTATTATTATTATTATTATCAGCTATAAAACAAGACATTTTAATCTGAGAAGCAAAAAATAATCAGTATTGTTGTTTGTTATTTTAGGAGAACAGTTCATACATTCATGTATTTATAATTATTATTAACAGCCTTAAAACAAGAAAATTGTCATCTGAGAAGAAAAAAATAATCATAGTTGTTGTCTTGTTTTTTCAGAAAAACAACTTATTAATTAATTAATTAATTTATTTATTATTATTATTATTATTGTCATTATTATTATTATTATTAACAGCTATAAAACAAGACATTTTTAATCTGAAAAACAAAAATAATCAGTATTGTTGTCTGTTATTTTAGAAGAACAGTTCATTCATTCATGTATTTATTATTATTATTATTATTATTATTATTATTAACAGCCTTAATACAAGACCATTTTAATCTGAGACGCAAAAATAATTATTGTTTTCTTGTTTTTTCAGAAAAATGAATCGTTCATTCATTCGTGTATTTATTTTTATTGTTATTATCAATTTAATTATTATCAATATTATTATTTATTTATTTTTACTGGTATTATCAATTTTATTATTATTATTATTATTATTATTATTATTATTATTTTGTGCTAGAACTGTTGGGTTTGACTTGTGCGCATTTAGGATGGTTTGACTTAACTAACTGTAACCTTGAACTTTTTACATATTTACAATGTTTCCATAAAATAAATAAAAAAGTCCCTTTTTATTATTATTGAAAAAAAATGTTCTTCAGAAAAAAAAACATATCTAAAAATCTAAAAAACTCTTAAACATATCTAAATCTAAAAACCTATTTTAAAAGAGCATAAATTTACTTGAAAAACAACAGCAATCATTATTTTTCTTTCATCTTGTGTTTTAATAAAACATTTAAGTATTAAGACAATAAAATAATAGCAAAAAATTATTTTCTTTTATTCGAATTTATTTATTTATTTATTCACCTTGTATTTCAGAAAACCACACCCTGAACACAAGATAATTTGGCTTCTCAAGCAAATTTATCTTGTTGTAAGGATGCTTAGATATTTATTTCTTGTAAAACAAGAAAAAGACAAAAATACTGATTAAGATTTAATTAATTGATTGATGTTATTCTTTGATTGAAGTATTGAGTTTGGTTTATGTGCATTTAGGGTGGGTTGGTAGCTGACTAGTCGTTTCTTGCCTAATCAGTTGACTAGTCGCTCAGGAAAAAGCCTCTGGCTAGTTGATTCTGAAAACATGTTGTTTTATACATCCCTAGTGGGCATGTGTCCATCTGTGTGTTATTTGCTTTCCTGATGTCTCTCTATCTCTGTGGCTTTGTCTTCATTTCCCGCTTATTTTGTTCCCATTTTCTTGTTCTTTTTATTCGCCCGTGTTCTTCCTCTCCTCTCGTTCTTTGTTTTGTTTACGTGTTTTGTCTTTCTTGTCTAATTTCCTCTGTCCTTTCTGTCTCTGTCTTGTCTTTTTTTCTCTCTGTCTCCATGCTTCTTTCTCTCCCTCGATTGTGCGACTCGCTCACGGCTCGGCATTGTCTTAGCACGACACCGGCTGATAAGTCCTTTGTGCCGTCTTGTTTCTGAAAAAGTGTGGAGGCTGGCGAAACTGTCACACTTATTTCAATAACCATCATGGCATTTCTATTACAATTATGATCTTGCCATACAGGGCCAGGGCCCGGAGCCCCCTGAAGCCACAAAGACCCATCAGCTCCCACATACTCATCACTTCCGTCCCGTCAGCTGTCACCCTTATCCTTTCACATTTCAGTATTTCTTCTCAATAAATGACACACCACTGACAACAGCTCCATCAATAGTGCCTAGAAGATGCTTTGAAAAAGGAGAACAGTCTAGTCAAAAAATGGCAGTGTTGCTGTAGAGAAGTGGTTAAGGCATGTGCTCAGATGCCAGAAACTCTGGTCCTGGAGGTATGCTGTCCTAAGTCCAACTCTAATAAAACAAGCTAAACAAGACAAAAGTTTGGGGTTGGTAAGGTTTATTGGAGGAAACCCTGGGTATTAAGACTTGTATGGCTTAATATAACATAAATGAAGTCTGTTACTGAAATGTGTAACAGAAAACCTTTACTATCTTTACTACCTTTACCTTACTGGTATGTCTTTACTATCACTTGTGATCAATGATGTTTTCTTGCTGGAAAAAAGTATTTATTTTTTAAAAAATATACTTTTGAATGCTAGTGTTAAATGTGCTAAAGTTTGAAACTAAACTTTGCAAGACCAAAACTCACCACCCAATAGTAATCTGAGGTGCTTGTGTGTGTGATACATGTTTGAATTTGGCTTGTGTTATATTTTTCCCCCTATTATTACTATTATTTTTATGGTTGGAGACCTGAATAAGAACTGATTTACTTATAAAAAACTTCTAGACCTAAAAGGTTTCGCAGTGGTTCAATAAACAAAATGATGTAATGAAAATGACTTTGATGGCTTATATATAGAATTTACTTTACTTACACTTAAAATTAAAATTCTGTTAATTACCTTCATGTCGTTTCAAAGCCGTAAGACCTTTGTTTATTCTTGGAACACAAATTAAGATATTTTTGATGAAATATCAAAAAATATAAATGAAACACAAAGAAAGCTTTGGAAGTATTTGGTACATTATGGGAATATTTGGCTAGTTAATTATCAACGTTATACAGTTAAGTTTACATTCTCTGTTCAGAATCTGCTAAATGTTATTGTAAAGGAAAACTTTTTGAATTTGAAGATCAGGGTAAGTTTAACTTATTTTGTCTTCTGGGAAACATGTAAGTATCTTCTGTAGCCTCTCAAAGGCAGTACTAAATGAAAAAAATATGATATTTAGGCAAAATAAGAAAAATGTACACATCTCCATTCGGTTCAAAAGTTTTCAAAAATTCTGAAAAACCAAAGAATTTGTGGGACCTGAAGGATTTTTCTGAAGAACAGTTTAATTGTTCAGGACAAACAAGCGACTCATGAACAACCATCACTAAACAAAAAACACAGCTGTGGATCATTCAGGTAACAACACAGTATTAATAATCAAGGGGTTGTAAACTTTTGAACAGGGTCATTTTTATGAATTCAGCTATTATTTTCTCTTGTGGACTATACAGTATGTAAACATGTGAAATATCATGCAGTAACATGCATTTTGTATGATCCCTCTTATATTGGTAAAATAATTAACATTTTGCAGATTCTAAAAGGGGGATGTAAACTTTTGACCTCAACTGTATCAACAGAAGACAATGAAATCAAACAGTCAATCATAAATTACAATCTCAACCTGACTCTTTTTTTTTTTAACTCTCATCCTCAGATCCTTGCAGTGACACTATGAACAGCTTGAGTGTGGCCTGTCGGGTGAACCCTAAGACCTACAAGCAGTTTACCTTCGCCCCAGCCGATTCCTGCCCGCCTGACAGTACGCCCCTCTGCGCCAGCGACGGCCGCACTTACGATAGCGTGTGTCAGATGGAGCGGACGGCCCTACAGAACAACCTGGAGCTCAAGAAGGTTTCTTCAGGCATCTGCAAGGAGAAAGGTGAGTTCCTCCTACAGCAGAGATGTCACAGACTCCCAGGAGCTCATGCTCGTGTCTGATAAAGGAGCCCTACGGCCGCATTTGATTTATTTTGTCATGGCTGCGGTGAGGAGGCTCTGGACAAATTAAGTCAGGTTAGCAGTACTGTCATGCCTACACGATACCAATCTCCACAAATCCAATTTGCCTGTCGGGCTCTGGCAGGTGTATTGTGGCAAGACTGTATCTTCACGGGTGATGAAAAGATCGTCCCTGCTTCGCTCTGAAGCCCTGTGGCAAAGCGCAGAGAGAGTGTGTGTTCAGCTGTGATAGTGCGCGAACGCTGGCTTAGTGTGTATGTGTGTGTGCCTGTGTCTGAACTGTGTTTGTGCCGTGAGCGATAGTGGTGTTATTTGTGGGCCACTGTTGTCCCAGTGCGGAGCAACTGTTTCTGAGCCGGTGTAACTCGAGAAGCGATAGCATTTGTCTTAGATGAATGTCTTACTTTGTTAGATACATATCTAGCATGTTAACATGTGCTCAGTCAATATGTATCACACACATGATTAGTGTTAATGCAGTATGTGTTATTTGCTATTATTGCCATAAGTTTAATTTAAAAAAAATAAGCATTAACGATGGGCTGTGTTGAATGTGATCTTTAGCCTCCATATCTCAAAACCTCATCAAAAGCCCCCTTACAAAAATTAACCATCGTTTTACTGTAGTGTCCCTGCTGAAAAAACAACTAAAACCTGGTTGGCTGGTCTTAGGTGGTTTAAGATGGAAGTAGCTGGTTTTACCTAGTCTTCCAGCCTGCCCAGCTAAGGAAGGGGCCAAAACCCCTCTAAAAGCAGCCTGCTGACCAGCTAAGACCAGGTTGGATAACCAGCTAAAACCAGCCAACCAGCCTAGGCTGGTTTTAGCTGTTTTTTTTTTTCAGCAGGGTAGTAACCATGTTTTTGGTGTATTGATTATGATTTGCATAACCACAGATTTACTACAAATAGCATGGCTGAACTATGTTTTTTTAACCTTGTTTTTTTTTTTGTTTTTTAATTTGTAGTAAAACCATGGTTAATTTTCGTATGCTGGTGTTGTTCAAGATCCTCCCAGTCCTTATCAAACATGTATTATATTATTGTTAATCAAACAAGTCTTTCTTAAACAGTTAGCAATATGCTATGCTATTAGACTGAGCTGTTAGTTTGCTAAATGAAAACAAAGAAAAGGACATTTTTAGCCTGTTCGTTTTGCTAATATTTTGTTAGCTAGTAAACAGCTTAGCCTACTAGCACAGTGCAAACTGGCTAAGAAAGGCTCTATTTTCATTAGTTAGAACAAGATATTGTGATAATCCAGTACATCTAATAGACGTCTATTTGACATCTGATAGGAAACGTCATATAGACATATTGCAGATGAGCAGACACTTTAAAAAATACATCTTCCAGATGTAAATGCAGACGTCAAATAGACGTCTCTGTGATGTATGTGTGCTATCAAGGACCCAGATAGCACACATATGTCTGCAAGATGTCTGTTAAAGATCACTTGATCTGGAAAACATCTGTTGTGCACAAACATCTGACAGACGTCTGTAAAATGTCAGTTTTACATAGATTCTAAATCATAAACATCTTAAAGACATCTAAGAGACGTCGATTTGACATCTGATAGGAAACGTCCTGTAGATGTGTTGCAGATGAGCAAACGCCCTAAGAATATGTCTTCCAGATGTAAATGCAGATGTCAAATAGACATCTCCATGATGTATGTGTGCTATCAGGGCATGGTATTTTGGTTTTATTTGTAGTAAAACCATGGTTAATTTTCATTAACACATTCAGAAATCTGATCACCTTACATTGTTTTATCTCTGCCAAAATTTGGTTTACTAGCTAACAACTTAGCCTACTAGCTTAAAGCGGTCATGGGATGCTAAGTTCACTTTAACATGTTGTTTGAACGTGTGTTGGCAGTCTATTTACAAATCTACTCTGTAATGATAAAAATCCATGCAGTGGTTTTTAATTGATCTGTAAAAATAATATTACCTTTTTCAAATCGACCCGTTCTCAGATGCCTGTCATTGTGGCGTCACACCGACAGAGGCTGCTCCCATAATAGTTGATTAACATGAGCATCTTACCTCAGATCAGAAGTCACAGTCCGCCCTCTTTGTTTCAATGCCAGAGCAGGGATGTAAGTTAGACAAGAATATCTCCGATTGAGTGATTGAGCTGTTGTGTTGCTGGATGTAATAATGAACATAGTGGTCGTCATTTACTCCCGACATCTGAGCCGCTGAAGATGCAGTGGATTACGCTTGTTTGTGAAGGAAATGCGCCTCCCGATCTACATATATCTGTCTATGTTCGCACAAATTATTTGTGATCCAGCTTCACTTACAGCAGAAGTGAGTATAAGGTTTTTTTTTATGAATCTTTGCGATCGCCTTTCCTAATAATGTGGTAATTAGCAAGTTTAGCGGCTAAACGCAGCTAAATGCGGCTAAAGTAAACAGGCTCGTCACTCCACAGAGAGAAGAGAGGGGTGGGGCGAGCATAGCGCATTTGCATTTAAAGCAGCCTTAACCAGAATGAGCTGATTTTGGCAAGGTAAAAAGGGTGTTGTTTTACACAACCATTAAAGTATATTATAGACTTTTCATTAAGACCCTTAAGAATCATATAAACTTGTGGAAAATGGGCATCCGATGACCCCTTTAACTAAATGCTAACTAGCTAAGAAAGGCTTATTAGTTAGAAAAAAATATATTGTGAAAACTTGCTACATTTTTGATCTGACATTGCAAAGTGTCACAAAGGGATATTATTCTGCAGAGTTATAGATAATTCACAACACCAGCAGTGTTTCCAGAGTGAAATTCTCCTCCACAATCTCTTATAAGTCTTGTTCTTGTGTGGAACTCCCAGTTTTCGCAATCCAATCAATTCCCAATGGATGAAATCAAGTCTTGCCCTAGATTTTATCTCATTAAATATTCTTTTTTACTCACAAATACGTCACACTGTGGCAGTAAAAGGGTTGTGTAAGCCGTTTCATGTGGTGTAAAACCAGTACTTCATTAAATTCCTCTTCTATTCCTATAGCTTCCTGTGAGCCCGCTTTCATCAGCATGTATGTCACATCCTTAAAGATAGGTTGGATAATGCAATCAAACATAAATCAAGCGCAGATTGTACAATACCATAATAGGTCTCTTAATTTTCTCAAACAGATGAAAGGCTGCTGTAATTACACACCACCACGGCCCGTCTGTGACAGCTTAACACAACTCTGAGTGGGAAAAAAAACACCCCAAATCAATCTGAATGGAATTAGATAATTGATTAAATAATCAGGCACGGTAATTAATTCAAAACCCCTGAGTGAGTCAATATCCGATGCCTGATTGAGCGAGAGAGAAAGAGAGATGCCTCTAGTCAGTGTTGATTACCACCAAGAAGGTTACTGCCCTTCTTCACATTGTTGACGCATGTATACATGTATTTCCGGTCTCCAGGGGGCTGCCCGAATGGCTGTAAATTCAACGCTGTGTGTTTGCTGGAAAACGGAGAGTTTCGGTGTTCCTGCGACCCTATACAATGTGACGGCACGTACAAGCCCCTGTGCGGAAAGGACGGAAAGACATACCCCAACGACTGCGAGAGAAAACTCGAAGAGTGCCGGACCAAAACAGACATCCCTGTCAAGGAACAAGGGCCCTGTGGTGAGTGTGGGAAATTGCGGGATAGTTTTGCTGTGTGTAAATTTAGATTGTTTAATTAGCATTGTATGTCTGCTTGTGTTTGGTTGTGTCCTGCCGGGAAACTCTTGTGGAAGGTGCTCATTCTCTTTCATTTCCACGCCGTTCTCATTCTGCCATCAGCTCTGATGACACATGAAACACTGACTTCATGTTTCATTCATGTCCTCACCCCTCCAGTGCCAGTCGTCCACGCCAGTCCTTCCATGTTCAAATGTCTCGTCATTTCCCCCTTTGTCTTTTTATGTCCTTTTTTGGCTGTCTTTAAACTGTTTTTTCTGTTCCAGTGTGTCTCTCTGTCTGTCTTTGTCCGTGTGACGTCTGCTCAGGGCCGCCGCCGGACACACCACTCGTTGCAAGCGGGGGAAGAGTTCAACCTCTGACCTTTCTTATTGGAATTCTGACCTGTGGGTCTCCTTCAGGTGGCCCTCAAAGGGCTGGTTTGATGTCATTTTTCTACCTGTACCTCTTTGTCTCTGTCTCTTTTTGTGTTTGTTTGCTTGATGGAGGATGGTTGGAGTGGCCCTCCCTGCAGCTCCAGTCCTCATGGCACTATTTGGAGGGGAATTGAGGTCATGGAGCTCTACTTTTTTTTTCAAGTGCTGTGTTTGTTTGGATGAATCATTTCCCAATCGTTCTGACCCTGTTGTTTCCCCGCTACCTGTTTGCATGGATGCATGCATGTAGCCTCCTTGTTAAAAGCTATGTGCTTAAGGATAGAAACAGAATCTATGCAAGTACGCAGACATAGTCTAGCAACAAAACCATTGCTAACCAAAAATGTCAATGAAAAGTAGTAAGTATGTTTAGAAGTTGTTCAGTGAACATTCTCTTTGTGGACCACAGAAGAAGAAAGTTTTAAAAAACTTAAAATTGGACTTGCATTGCTTAAAACATTTGCATTCTTGCGTGGCACATCCCTTTGGCATTCTCGCTTGAGTCCAAATACGTACTTCCCTACTAAAAGCAGTATAGTAACGCGTAGGATGTCCAAATATGCAGGCAAACAATACCTGCATGACCCACTGCATCTGTAAAGTGTGCAACCATTCCATTTGGACATCCCATAAGGCCACAGGAGCTGAATATCCGTGAGATTCAAAATATTGAAAAAGCAGGCATTGTTATTTATGGTGGTTAACTATACTAAGAGTATATGATGCTTGTTGGTTAGTACATGTATTCAAAATAGCTAAAAATCTGTTTTTATGGGTGTAACGGTACACAGAAGTCATGGTTTGGTACATACATTGGATTTGGGGTCACAGTTTGATACAAGTTTAGTACAACAGAAAATGTATTTTTCCACATGCATGTACAGTAGCATGAGCAGTTGTTTTTGATTTAAAGCAAAAACAAAAACAGAATGGTCTGATTTGTGAAATTCTGCTACATAAGACACCTGCACAAAACAAAAACAGCAGACGGATTGAGTGAAAATGCTAATTTATTCTCTGACAGCAGGTGGCGCTTAGGGAACAGCAGAGATATAGAGTTTCCTTGGTTACCGCTGTATAAGCACTACTTTAAAATGCATTATATGGAGGAAAATAAAATGCCACCAAAACATTTCTAAAGACGGTCAGTTCCTCTCAGAGATACATTCATATAAACCCTCACATATTTGTCGTCCTATATTTCAAGCATTGCTTACAGTGAGCTTGATCTGCTTGGTAAAGCATTTACAGTATGAATTCTAAACAAATTACATTTTTGGAAATTATTGCAATGCAGTAGGGATGTCCTCGACTAAAGATTTTTCTGGTCGACTAGTAGTCGTTCATTTTAAGCATTAGTCGACTATTAGTCACATGTTTATTAATAAACCACAGAAATCATAATTTCTATTTGATGTTTTCTATTTGAATTTAAAAGTAAACATTTCACTCTCTATAGATATATTTTTCATGTCTGTAAGGCAAGTTTACACAGAGTTTCAGTTTCGTGCTCAAGTTCACAGAGACCGAGAAAGCACATCATGTTTGCTTTCATTATTTTACAGAAGTGCAACGTTTCGTTGTTATTCTGAGTGCACACAAAAAATATTTGTTAACACTTAGTCTTAACAAATTCGAAAGATGTATTTTATCTGTATGACCAAAAATGACAGAGTATTTTAAGAGCAAGTGACCACAGAGGCGCCTTCATTTGTCATGCAGGAAGCATGCTAATATTCAGCTTCCACACTCTGCACAGTGCATATTTTTCTAGGTTAACATTAGATCGGGCCATGTAAAGTTGCTACTACACACATCTTTCAGATGAAAAGCCATATTTGAGGTCGTTGAATGATAGGTGAGCGTTTGGATGTCCTGATGTACAGTATTACCAATTAGCCGTTAACGATTTGTTCATGGAATTTTTTTTTTCTGCAACTAAGCGACTAATAAAATTTTGGTTGACCAAGCCTCTCCTCACCAACTAATAGTTAGTTGGCTATTAGGGTGCAGCCCTACAATGCAGTTTTGTTTGCAATTCTGGAATAGAGATCGGCAAAAATAAAACTGAAAACCAGTGCAGCTCTAAAAATTCGAAACCTTCCACACAGCTGATTTAAAACAAGCAGGCAGTTCTTTGAGCCCTTGCCAAGTGTGATTGTTTTTTCACAGTGCACACTTGGCATATCTACCAAATGTACTGCATTTGCAAGCAAGAAGTAAGTTCCTCAGTACATACTATGCAAGTACAGTAGTTCAGAGGTAGCTTGTTTCATGCACCACTCTCCACTTTAAAAAAACAAAGTACTAAAATACTAAAATACATTAAACACCTAAAAATTATTGAGGTGGTTATTAAAAAAGGCTCGAAAGGGGGGGAGAAAAACAGGATCTGGACAGTGTGTTAATTATGGGACATTTATCCAGGGCTGTTTTGGCAGGGTTCAGATTTTTAACGGTACAGAAATATCCCTCTCATTTATTCCGAATGCTGTGTGTGTCCTACTCCCTGGCAGCACATATGTGGCAACTGCAGTTCTGCATGCATCTTTCTTTCTTTTTTCCTTCCCTCTCTCTTCTTTTTTTCTGTTCTCACTATCAGGCTCTATGACTCATTAGGATTGTTTTCCAGTCTTCAGCGGAAAAGATGCATAAATTAACATGTAAAGAGGAGTAGTGCTCGTGTCTTTGGCTTTATTTCATTATTTCTGACAAAGTAAATGTTTTGGTCCTTTCAGGCTTTCGCTGGTGGCAAGTTACAGTATGTTTTTTTAATACATTTATTTACATTTGCATATTCCGCAAACAGAACATTAATTAAACATCAAAAGCTCCGTGGCGGACCTGAGCCAGGCTGACTGCCTTTCATGCCGAGGAAGATACGGAGCATTGATGAGCGAAAGTCTTGTGCTTTGGACACCTGCTCTCAGTTTGATGTGTAAATGCAGAAAAAAAGTAGCTTTGCTTGGTTGTGTTGTTTTGCTTTTGTCACATTCTTTGTCTTTTCCTCTTATATCCATACAAACCAGGTTTGCTGGTTAGCATGTTCCCAATAGATGTTGTCAGGATAGTCACATGAATAGGAATGCTAACAGCTAGCTTCCTGCGGGTATTATAGACTGCCTTCATCCTGACAAGGGCCCAGGTGAAGTCTGTGTTTTACTAAAGTGCGTTTCAGTCCTTTAGAAGACACTCAAGCGTGACAAAGCTCACCTTTCCCACAGTGGAAAACCTCTAAATGGACCTCTTGTCACACGCTAATCAATAGCAGAGACGCGGCGTGTGTACACGAGTCATTTCAAACGCTGAGAATGTCAGTACTTTTTCCAGTGTCTGACATGGTTTCATCTGCTTCCCGTTGTCTTTGGAGGCAAGCAGAGCTGGGTCACTGTGTCAGCAGCGCTCGTCGAGAGACACGATTCGCTCTAAAATCAAAGAAATGTGTAGTGCTGAGAAAGGTCAACAAGAGACTGCAGCTCCTAAGGAAAATAGAAAACACTGTGAAAGTAGAAAGATTGAGAACAAAGGACTGAAGATACACAAGACCAGACTTTGGTTTTTCATCTGGAGGTCTACCTGCATTCTGTTGATGGAGCTTTAAAACATGCTGCTGTATAGAGAGTTCAGGTCCCATTAATGTCAGTGTGGGTTTTTCAGTCTGTTGTTTGGATGTGCGAAGCAGCAGATGAGTCTAAGAACACTTGTGTCGAAGTAATTTTAGGAGTGACAAAAGGAAAAAGATACCAGATAGGGTTCGGCGATTATATTGAATATTCATATGTTTGCGCTGTTTTCACTGACGATTGAGCGGCGTTGTGATGAATGTGCTTTTTATTTCATCATTAGGTTCATGAAGAGCATGTCATTAGATGATTGGAAGTCTCCATATGGCATTTTTCATGCAAAAAAAAGAAGCAGTTCTTATATTGTTGCATATAATGAGAATACTTAACCCTTAAAGAGGTAGTTCACTTTTAAAACCCTTCCAAGTTTTAAAAGGTAACGTAATATGCTTTATTTGATGCTTTTGTAAGTGTTATTAAAACATTCATGAGAGTTTTACACTATTGCAGCAGTTATAGATCCATCCTGGGTCGCTGAAGACCTGAATATGTAATAATGATTGTTGAAATGTTCATAAATTTAAAGGAATAGTTCATCCAAAAATGAAAATTCCGTCATTAATTACTCAGCCTTATGTCATTCCAAACCCGTAAGACCTTTGTTCATCTTCACATGGACTATTTTATCAATGTCCTTACTAGCTTTCTGGGTCTTGAACGTGGTAGTTGCGCTTCTGTCTATCCAAGGTCAGAAAGCTCTTGGATTTTATCAAAAATATCTTAATTTGCATTCCGAAGATGAACGAAGGACTCACAGTTTGGAACGACATGAGGGTGGGTGAGTAATTAATGACAGAATTTTCATTTTTGGATGAACTATTCCTTTAAATTTATGAACGTTTCAACAATCTTTATTACATTTTCGGATCTTCAGCGACCCAGGATGGATCTATAACTGCTGCAATAGTGTAAAACTCTTATGAATGTTTTAATAACACTTAGAAAAGAATCAAATAAAGCATATTACGTTACCTTTTAAAACTTGGAAGGGTTCAATTTCAGCAGACACTTCCACAGCATCTGGCTTATATTCGGGATCTTTTTCAAAGTCTTCAAAAACAATATTTAGATTTTTGGTAGCTTATTCACTACATACACTGTCATATAACAGTGACACTTATATTTCATTGCATACAGTAATTGTGCTGCAGTAAAACCATTCAAGCCAGTTTTTGCTGATGATATAGAGGGTTTGCCCTTTTTCGGCCATATTGGAGATACTCGGATGTAAACAACAGCATGAATTGCACGTTTAATGTCCTACTGAATGTGTTGTTCTGCTAATTTTTAGTCTAAAAACTTGTGGAAGCTGCTAAATCTAAAAGGACTTAGTATTGATACTTAGACAGACTTGTGACAAAGTTAATATGTGGTAAAAATACGTATGAGCAGTATTAATTAAGATATTAGCCTAAAATTTTACCTACATGACCGGATATGATAAGAACAAGCACGAATGTTGTCAAGATTGTTGACTTGGAAATCCAGGTTCAGTTTGGCCGACCACAAATGCCTTTTTAACTTAGACAGTCTTTTGCACTTTTCCCCTCGTTTTGTTATAAGTTTTAGTCCATAGTACTCCAAATGTTTTCCCCTTGACCGATTAGTTCAGCCCAAAACATGACAATAATTGACCATTTTCAGCAATAATCAGCTAAATTTGCGAGTTCCGTTCAGTTTAGTGGCTTTTTTTCCTTTTTGTGCCGCCAATATGGCCGTGTCATGGAAAACACTGTTCTTTTTGTTTTATGCCTGAGGTAAAGATCACGTCATCGTTCGCATGAAACAGTGAGGAATAAAGGTGAATTGCACTTATTGATGAGATATTTAATTGTTGCACAGGAAAACGTGTTATATTCACTGGGAATATGTTTTCCAGGTTTCAGTGGTTGTACGGATGCAAGACAGCACAATATATTTAACGGGCTGTTTCCGTCCCTCGAATTAAATACAGTGTCTGCTCTGACTGAAGTCTATGAGACTTTGAATGATGATCTTTGTGCATTATCATGGCTCAGCTCCATCCAGTGTAATTTCAGAACTCCATAACTCGGTGGGTGTGCCGGCCGTAATGGACTCCTAATGATAAGGAAAGAAAGCAGGCCGTTTCTCTAAGCAGAGCAAGATGGATCCTGCAAATGAAGTTGACCTAAATACACAGCTGTCATTATAGTCCGGAGGACGTTTCATAGCTTGTGTAAAGTGAACAGACCCTCAGAATATACCAGCTTTCTGTCTTTGCCTGTCTGTTTCTCTGTTCCCATGGCAGTAACTCATAAAGACTAACAATGGGCTCAGACTTACTGACAATGTCATTGAGCAAGAGCTCTGTGAAAAAGAGGTGCCTGGGAATCGACGCCCCAGGTGACATCGCACTCTGATTAATATTTATCATTTGCATATTTATTTAATTAGCATCTCCTGCTGAAAACAGTATAAACTTTGATTTCCTTTTTTTTTTAATTTTCAAAAAAAAAAAAGAAACAATAACAAGTTAAGCACCCATTGAACTTTGGAGGGTCTAGTGAGATGTGCGTAATGAATCCAATTAGATGAGTAGATTGAAGAGCCTGGGTAGCGTGATTATAATTAGCGTGAACCTTTGCACCTCGCTGTGTGAGGAAGGTTGTATCTGGGTCGCTGTTGTAAGTTGGAAAGCCCTAGCCGGTTTCTGTTCTGTGTGTTTGTTAGGAGGCTCTTTGTAGAGCATGCTTCTGTAATGCACGTCTGCCTTCCCCCTCGTTTTCCCTCATTCCCTCATCCTCCTCTGCTTCCCTTTCTTCTCTGTTCAGAGTGCTATGTGCAGTGCTTGTCTTAACGTCTGCTTGTGTGACGCCTTTCTGCTGAAGGGATCCATGGATCCGTCTCGCTCGGTGCTCGGTTTTCAGGCTTCTGTGTCATTCAGAACTGAATTATGAATGACTTCAAAATTCCAGTTGAATTCCTGAATTTGAATCGAGCTAGCAGACTGGGTGCAGAATTTTCATTTGAATTAAAAAAAGTAGAATCAAAATTTTTCTTATTGGCCCATTATATAATAATAATAATAATAATAATATACTCGCTCTTAATGGCCCATTATATAATAATAATAGTAATAATAATATTACTACTAATAATAATAATATACTCACTCCTTTTGGCCAGTTATATAATAATAATAATAATAATTTATTATTATTATTATTATTATTAACATATAGTTTCATTAAGTCATATGTGATTTATATTAACTATATTATTTTTTGTAATATATATTGTAATATAGATATATAATATTTATAAATATTAAAAAATATAAAATATTTACAAGTAAATCTGAGATCAAATAAACAGCAAGATTTTTACTCATTAATTTTGGTAAGCCCAACTCAAATAATTTCTTAAATTCTATTCAGAGATTTTGTTAATACAACTTTATATTTTTGTGATATTTACAAAGCCACTGAATTATTTTTAAAGTGTATATTATATATTATGTATATTGTTTCGTTAATAATTAGTTTGTATTAAATGCTTAATTGTTGTTGTTGTTATTATTATTATTATTAACGTTTTGTTTCAATAAATTGTACATATATCATATGATTTATATTAACTATATTTTTCTATATATATACACACACACACACATTTATAAGTATTTTGTAAATATGTTTTAAATGCTTAATTGTGAATTTATTTTATTATTATTATTATTGTTATTAACATTTAGTTTTTTGATCAATTGTACATTTCTTATATATAAAATATTTATAATTATGTTGTTAATAAATAATATGTATTAAATGCTTAATTGTTAATTATTTTTTATTTTAGCATTAGTATTAGCTTTTTATTAAATTGTACATGTATCATGTAAAATTATATAAAAATTAAAAATTTTATTATATAATATTATATATAATATTATTATTATATAGAGATATATATTTAATCGTGTACTTTATTATTGTTATTTTTATTAACATTTTATTTGATTACATTGTACACACTTATATAAACACTTATATAATTCTTAAAAAAATACTTAATATTTATAATTATTTTGTTAATAAATAATATGTATTTACACATTTATAATATTTATAAATCTAATTATAATTTTATATTTTATTTATTTTAATTAATTTATTTATTTATAAATAATTTATCATAAATGCAGCTAGTAATAATTATACATTTTTATGTTAAGAATTAGTCAATTATTAGCTATTTTAGTGATGATGTGATTTGTTTGTTGAATTAATTCTAAATTTCAAATCCTGTCATTCAAATTCAAATTTCGATTCAAAATCCTTTGCGATGCGGCCAGTCAATTCAAATTCACACTAATAAATTGAAAGCCAATGTGTCCAACATTTGACAGCGAGCTACTATTTTGTATTTTATTTTGTCCTCTCTTCTCTCTCTCCCTCTCTTTGTCTCTCGTCCTCCCTCATCCGCTCCTCTTGCTTGTCCAGTTTCACGGTGTCTCACCTCATCCGTTTCCTCCCTTGCGGTACAGGCAGGGCAATGGAATTAGTTCCTTGGTTAAATTCTTAATGCGTGGGGAGAAAGTTTCTACGCCCTTGAAGCCATTGTTTGGTGATAAGTACTCCTTCAGAAACCAAACACTGCCTCTGGGGGGATTTCTGCTTGTGTCATGCTAATATTTTCTTCTCTCCCTTTTCCTTGCACCTTCTCCTACACGCTTATAAATGTTTTCCCTCAAGCCGAAGGGGAAGGTAAGGAACGAAAAAAGAGAGAAACGAGGGGGCGCTTCTCGTCATTGCTTCTGATATGAAAGTGAGACACGCACAGTCTGCCGAAACTCGCAAACTCCTCTCATATTGGCAACATGCGAGGGAGCGGAGAGACGGAGGAGACGCTCGTGCGACTGTTTGTATCACGATTCGCGCACGCCCTGTAATCCTGATACGAGGGCTGGAGATCTCCATATGCATGAGTGTGCATACAGCAGATCGTAGGAATAATTCTCTGTGCTAAACTTTGCACCAAAGCTAGGCTGAAGAAGCTTACCGGACCCCCTGAAGTGTGTGTTGGCTGACTGTCTGCATTTTGACAGCCCAAGTTAAAGAAATCTTCATTGGCTCAAAAAACCTGCACTATAAGTAGCGCATAACGGTGGTGAGATTGTGAGTGGGAGTGTCCCTTGGGTGGGCGACGTGTCAGGATAAATCATGTAGAGAAGCCGTCACAATGTGCTAATAGTCCTCATGTTTCAGCGGCAAGAGTAATTAAACGCTACGAAATACGAAATTGCAGTGTAGATGTAGAGCAGGAGGCGGAGCTACATCGTGCGTATTATATAACGCCGCAGGGGTCGGAGGTGTGCGCAGATTCTCAGGCCTGATCACAGCAATTACCCAGCTCATCCGAGTCCTGCTATTTCTTTACGCCTTCTCATTATTAGATCTGCTTTTCCACATGCGGGCTCCTAATTAACGCACTCCACCACTTTTCAGCGTTTTTACTTACGCAGCTTTCCTTTCTTTTACATACGTTAAACCCTGAAAAAACTTCAAATGCGCTCGTTTCTACGCGCGTCGCGTCCCAGCGGCAGGCCCGTGGAGGCATATGGCTGTCATCCAGCTTACAGCTGGAGTCCTTGAAGACTGGCACTGCAGCACAGGCCTCGGGGATGGCAGCCCACTATTTCAAAGAGGCTTCGAAAAGGGCTCATTTTTTACTGAGAGAATATGCAAGCCATCTCAATAACCAAAGCCAGACTGCTTTTTTTTTATGAAGTATGTAATCGTGGCTGCATGTAACATTATTTCTCGGAGAACTTTCTCTTCCTTGACTTATTAAATCTGTGAGATTTTTTCCCCATCCCCTAGAGACCCAAAACTGAAAATGAGAAACTGAACAAGTGAACGTTTCTTTTCATATCTACTTTTTCGTATTCCTTTTTTTTTTTTAAAAGGAGAGCGGTACTTTCATCTCTGTAAGGAAACAAAGGGTGGCTTGGGACAAAGCATTATCGAAGGCTGCGGTTTGGGTTTTAGGCTCCGTGCCTTGGGAAACGGGTCACTGAAGTGTTTTGAAGGCCATGAGGGCTTTACTGATGAGCCTGATCTCGTCGTCCTCCAGCCGGGCGCTTAAAAGGCACAGATGGAGAGGCGCTGAGAGAGAAGATCTGGAGGAAAAGCCCGCTTTCAAGGCCTGCGAAATTAGGCAGCGATCCACTGTTTACACAGTTACGTGCCAGTTCAAGACGTATTTTAAGCTCTCGCTCTCAGCAGAGAAATCAATAGCCGGAAACGGTCTCTTAGAGGAGCTTCTACTGTAGGACACTTTTAGATTGGCACGGGAACACAGCGGTCGGGAAAGTAACCTGCTTACTTCCCACTTCTGTTTTGATTTCCATTGGCTTAGACGAGCTGTCGCATGTGTGGGTTTAAAAAGAGTTGTGCGTGTGTGTGGCACCGCTTGATTTCTGTCATGAAAAACATGCTTTGGAGTACTAATCGTGGTCTTTTGATGCACGCTGTGCCTCATGTGTGTTTGATATGCGCTTTGCCCGGGTTGCCGCCTTCAGATGTGAGGCAGGATTATAGGTGAGCGCCAGGAAGAGGTTAGAGAAGGGTTACGCTCAAATCTTTTCCCCCAGTCTCTTGCGGTTCTCTTAAGCCCTGAGTTGCTAAGTAATATTTAAAGAAATGTTTCACCCAATAATGAAAATTCTGTCATTATTTACTCACCCTCATGTCATTCCAAACCCGTAAGACCTTTGTTCATCTTTGGAACGCAAATGAAGATATTTTTGATAAAATTCAAGAGCTTTCTGACTGAATAGACAGCAACGTAATTACGTTGAAGGCCCAGAAAGGTAGTAAGGACATCAACAAAATAGTCTATGTGACATCAGTGGTTCAACCTTCATTTCATGAAGCTTTGAGAATACTTTTTGTGTGCAAAGAAAGCATAAATAATGACTTTATTCTTCTCTTCCGTCAGTCTTCGCTGTGTTTTCACAAGAGAAGCACTGAAACAACATGTGGGTAAATAATTAATGACAGATTTTTCATTTTTGGGTAAACTAACTCTTTAAGGCACAGGCTAAGTCTTTAGCTCTGTTTGCTAGTGTTAAACCTAATGAGCAGTCTTTTGTTTACATAACTGCCTTCTAAGACAACATCTTAACTGCCATGAAATCTTGTTAGTAACCAGTTTAAACATTCACATGTAGTGTGTGGGCCACAACAACAGCACTACATAACAGTTTTAGTACAGTTTGATGTTAGCATGCTGCTAAGCTAACACTCTAAGTGTGGCACACAAAAATACCCTGTTGAAAAAACCAGCATATGCTAGTTAGGTCGGTTTTGATGCTGAAATGCTGGTCCTTTTCTGGTCCTTAGCTGGTTTAAGATAGGCCAGCTAAGGACCAGCATAAAACCAGCTTCCCAGCATCAAAACCTACTTAATTATACTGAACTATTTTTATAGGTTTTTTTCAGTATTGACTGAAAATGTAGTTTATTATATCAACATTTTACTATCAACATCGCCATCATGAATTTATTTTATTTTTAGCTTGTTGTAATTGGATTGGCTACTTTAGAATTTGACTGAAATTGGGTTTCTTACTACTGTTACTCTTTATTAATAATACAAATCATAATGATAATAATTTAAAATACAAATTTTTGTAAAATTATGCAGCCCTACAAACAACCCTTAGGAACTTAACCATGGTGTTACTTAGAGCTGCAAAACGATTAGTCACGATTAATCGATTCAAAATAAAGGTTTATGTTTACATACTATATGTGTGTGTGGTTTGTATATTTATTATGTATATATAAATACACATACATACATGTATATATTAAGGGGAAATATGTTAGATTTATATGTAAATATATTTAAATATATATTAAATATATATATAGGTTATATACAAGTGTTTACATGTTAACACATACAAATATTTTTTTAAATATATACATGTATGTGTGTGTATTTATACATACATAATAAATATACATAGTACATACACATAGTATGTTAACAAACTTGCATTTTGAATCGATTAATCACGACTAATCGTTTTGCAGCTCTTGTTACTACATATAAAACAAAAAAAAAAACTATGGTTACTATGGTTAAACCATGGTAACGACAAATTAAACATGTTTTTGCTGTACTAACCATGGTTTAACCATGGGATTTGTGGTAAAACTGTGGTTATACAAATCGTAATCAATATGCCAAAAAACATGGTTACTACACTTTTAATATAATAATACCATGGTTAATTTTTTGGTAAGGGAAGCTTAACAAACCTGGTAATTTGTAGTTTGTTTGTTTGTTTTAATTACATTTAAAATCAGAATTTTTATTAGAAAAATCTGTAACACTTTACAATAAGGTTCAGTAATTAACATTAGTTAACTACTTTAGTTAACATGAACTAACAATGAACACCATGACCAATACTTCTGGACCATTTATTAATCTTAGTTAAACTTAATTTCAACAATAGAAATTTTAAGCATTATAAAAATCAAAATTTGTGCTTGTTAAAATGAGTTAATGCACTGTGAATTAACATGAAGTAACAATGAATGACTGTATTTTCATGAACTAACATTAACAAAGATGAATAAATACTGTAATAAATGAATTGTTCATTGTTTATTCATATTAATTAATACATTAACTAACATTAACTAATGGAACCCTCTTGTAAAGTCATTTACAAGAGGTCAATCATAATTAGTATAATTAATGTTTTTTTCTAGTGTGCATTAAATGCTGTCTCTTTAAGCAGCTCAGTGTGTTTTGGAACACAGCAAATCTCTTCTTCCTTCAAGAAGCTCGAAATGACGTTAATTTTTTTTCTCATTATTTTGTCCTTGTTTGTTCGTATCATATTGAAAAAGCAAGTTATTTTTACGGAGAGGGACGTATTTGATTTATCTGAAGGCAGTATGATAGCTGTTTGTGTGCGATATTAAATGTATCTGAGTGTCTGTAATATTATTTGGAAACGATAGTATCTAATCTAGGAATAAATTACTGCGGTGACAGCACCGTGTGTAGCACGGGTAGGGGGCGCATACACGCACACACACACACACACACACACGTTCCTTAACCAAACACTGAAGATGGAGGGGTTCTCATTTATATGTACACACATGTCCAAAGACACACTAACAAACAAACAGTCAAAAACATGTAATCTTCTATACACACACACTCACATACACCGACCAGCATGCACCTGCAAACATTTGCCGTCACCCTGTCATTTTACCTCTCACACAATACTGAGTGAGCCTGAAGGGCTGCCCTTTATTTTGACATGTCTTTAATCTTAGTGTGAAAGTGCAAACACATCACGTTTACTCCTCGAGCATTTCTCAACCCTTTAGCTATGGAACCTATGCATACAAATGTGCAGAATGTTGTGCATTTGTTTATAAAACCAGCTCGATTATGTCAACAATTACTCATCCTCATGTCATGCCAAATCTGTATGATTTTAGGCATGATGTTCACAGTTATTTTCCATACAATATAAGCTTAAACTCCATTGTATGGAAAAGAGCAGCGTGAACATTCTCCTTAACATCTGCTTTTGTTTCATACAGAAGAAATAACATCAAACAGGTTTGGAATGAAACGAGAGTAATTGCTTTTACAGAATCTCCCCTAGAAACCTCCTCCATCCTTGTTGTGCATTAATTTTTTACCTGTTTTTATAAAACATCCTCCTGATTGGGCGAAATGAGTCCTTATTTGGTGACGAAAATTTCTTCTCTAGAGGACGGTGAGCTGTGCTGGTTCACCGCTGACCCACTTCTTCTCATTCTCTTCTTTCTCTTTCCCTCTGTGTTTGCATCAGAAACAGGGCTTGTGCTCGGTCCCACTGTCCCTCGGCCCTCTGTCTACTAACTGCAGCAGTTAATGAACTTACTGTGGAACTACTGTGGCACCGTTGAGAGTCCCAGCTACTCTCTTTCATGTTCATATTTCATATCTGTGCTGTAGCCCAGCGCTCTGAATTATTAACTAGAGCTCTCCCTTTTCTGGGATGATGCTTTGTGTTTTACTCGTCTGTCTTTTTTTTGTGCCTTCTGTCCGTAGTTGAGGGAGGCTTGGTTAGTGATGCATGAAATGAGATGTGAGTAGTTAGTGTTCTGATTGGATGCTCTAATGGGCTGCATGTTTACAGCTGCAAAGTCAGAGTGCAGATCTGTTTAGCAAGCAGTTCTCTCAGACCATCAGGTGTTATTGGACACAAAATGTTGTTTTGTAAAAGAGAATCAACTGTTTCTACGAAACCATAGGGTCATAAACCCACTGCAGTGATTATGGGTGTTATAACCACATTTAAATCAGGAGCGAAAAATGAAAATTCTGTCATTAATTACTCACCCTCATGACATTCCAAACCTGAAGATCTTCGTTTATCTTCAGAACACAAATTAAGATGTTTTTGAAGAGATTCGAGAGCTTTTTGGCTCTGCATAGACAGTAACGGTACTACCACATTCATGGCCCAGAAAGGTAGTAAGGACCAGTGTTGGGCATATTACTTAAAAAAAAAGTAATTAGTTATAGTTGTTAGTTACTTTTCACGAATAGTAACTGAGTTACATCACTATAAAAGTAACTAATTACCAGGGAAAGTAACTATTGTGTTACTTTTAAAAAAAAATTTCAAATATGTCAAATAAATTGTATGCCCCTAATAATAAAGATGTTAAATGAACAAAATTTAAATGAAATTTGTTTACTCGCCAGATATATAAAGCTTAATGGCACAGTTTTTAAAAAATTTGAATGTACACTTAGCATCAATCAGTCAAGCATTATAATATGACATTACGATAATTTTGCATTAAACTTTAGTCATTTAAACTTTAGAATTACAACGTATGAATGCATATTTGTCATATTGACTGAACTTAGGACTGGTGGTGGTGCTTAAGATATTGTTTGTAATTTAGTGTTTCTATAAAAAGGGGTAAAATCTAAAAATAATACTGAAAAGATAACAAAACTACTACGAATTCTACTACTAATAAGAATATAAAATGCACTATGGATTAATGAGCTGCTGGGTTCTTGATTATTAATCACATTGTCTGCAGTTGCTCAAACTGATTTGCTGAAATCAAAACAAGGGATGACAATATGTGAGCACCAGCCAATGAGATTGCGCGTTAGTTCTGCCTACTACCGGAGAAACCGGCAGTTCTTAAAAGCTAAAGAATTTCAAAGGAACTCCATTATTTTGACAGGACAATACAGCAAAGACCATAGTTTACATGTAGCGCGTCAATTCTGCATGGTATATAAGACTCTCTTGCTCTGTATCTTTCTATGCGTGTGTGTAAGACAAAGTGACGGCTAGTCGTGTGCATTTACACTAGAGTTTACAGCTAGTCAAATACAGGTATGCTGCGCATCCATTCAGATGAACTGAAAAATAAAATTATAATAATATAATAAATTATAGTAACGCCACATTTTATTGTCAGTAACGGTAATGGCGTTGTAACGGAGGAGACAGTAATTTGTTTGATTCCTCGTTACTGAAAAAATAACGCAGTTAGTAACACTGTTTATTTATAACGCTGTTATTCCCATCACTGGTCATCAATAAAATAGTCCATACACTGTAAAAAACAATTTGTTGAGTCAACTTAAAATAATTTGTAACCTGGCTGCCTTAAAATTTTAAGATCAGTCAACTCAAAAAAAGTTTATTCAGCTTGAAATGTTAAATTATACTAAGTGACAACTTAGATATTTGAGTTGAATCAACTTCAAATTTTAAGGCAGCTGGGTTACTTATCCATCTGATAAGTTTAGACACAATTATCTAAGTTGTTACTTTGTTACAACTAAGTTGTAACATTTCAAGTTGACTAAACTTATTTTAGTTGACTGAACTTAAAATTTTAAGGCAGCAGGGTAACAAATTATTTTAAGCTGACTCAACAAATTGTGTTTTTTTATTTTTTACAGTGTATGACATCAGTGGTTCAACCTTAATTTTATGAAGCTATGAGAATACTTTTTGTCTGCAAAAAAAACTAAGCTAAAAATAAAAACTAAAATAATGACTTTATTCAACAATTTCTTCTCTTCTAAAGATGAACGAAGGTCTTAAATGTTTGGAACAATATGAGGGTGAGTAACAAATGACAGATTTTTCCTTTTTTTGGTGAACTATCCCTTAAAATGATTGTACCCTGTGTGAATGGAAAACTGGAGTCATTCCAGATCCTGAATTTTTTGCTACAGAGATAATCATAGCAACTGTTTGGTGTTTCACAGGTGTAAAAGTTATTTCTGATTAGTTGAGCCGCATTCAAAACTGTTATAAATTACTCTACAAACATACACCTTTGCTTCGCACTGTGCCTAACAACGCCCCCTTAGCTGTTATAAATTCACTGGAAACCATGGCTTCTTGGGGCTTATTGCTTTATATGCACGTGGTTATGTGTGTGAAAACGGCATTTAAATGCAAGAGTGAATTCATTAAATGATTGTACCGTGTGTGAACGGAAAACTGGAGTCACTCCAGATTCCGAAATGTTTAGTATAGCAGCATTTTGGTGTCTCACAGGTGTAAACGAGGAACATGGAGGGTGACAATTTAACTGTAGGACCCGGCTGTCACTCCTAATAGTCAAACGCGTGTAGAGAATCCTGATTAAGAACTGTGAAGTGGAGTGACATCTGGATATAGCTTCCTTAACTCTTTCCTATCTTCATCTAAGTAGAATGATAACTTGTTTCTCTGCTTTTTGGGGCAGATCTTAACCTGGAGAGCCCCTGCCTGAAGAAGACCTGTGAATTCGGAGCCGTGTGCGTGGTTAAGAACAACGAGCCAGTTTGCGAATGCTCAGACGCGTGTCCGCAGGACCAGGACCCTGTTTGCGGCAGTGATGGGCACACTTACAGCAGCTCATGCCAAATGAAGGCCATGGGATGTGCCCTTCAGAAACAGATACAGATGCAGCACAAAGGACCATGTGGTGAGTCCACACACACTCTCACTCACACACACACGCATTGATGCCACTCACTCCCTCACTGCCTTTCATCCCCGTCCACCCCCTGCACTTAAGCACTCCACCGATATTTCGAGAGAGGACTGTAATTTTCCTCCTCCGCAACCTTTTTTTGAAACGATGCACTTAAGTTAGAATTAAAGAGGGCAGCATCCTTCACAGTAATTGTTTGCATGAGTCATGGGTTTTTTTGTCTGGCTTTTGTAAGCGCGCTCCAGATAAGTCTGCAGAGAGGCCTGCTCGCCCTCCGAACAAACGCATGTTTATGTGTGTTCTTCACAAAAGGCTTGTAAATCATTTTCGATGGCTGTCTTTGTACTTGAGAGGGGAATATTAAAAGGATTTTTTTCTGCTAAACTTGGAGCCCTTCGTAAAGCCAGTCCCTTTCACTGGCGGCTTAAGTTCGGAGAGAATGAGGTGGAGCTATTGTGTCGACAGAAGTGTCATGTGGTTGCAGTTTACACATCCGTGTGTATTGGCTGTCCCTCGAGTGAAAAGGTTGAAATGGATGCCAGGGGTCATTTGGTAGCGGTATATTTATCTCAGATCGCTACAGGCCACGGTTGCCCTTTATTGCAGCAGCGCCCATCATGCTATATATGTTGCCAGATAGACATATGAGAGTGATATCTCTCTCCTCACAGGCTTCTGGAACATCAGCTTAACTACCCACAGAGATTTAACCCACAGACACAGGTTCGTTTGAGGCCAAACAAGTCTGGTTTTCATGCATATGTGGCGAAATCTTAAAACTGATGATTCAGGACTAGAAATAGAGGATTTTAGAAATGCTCGAGCTTGACAGATTCGTTTTGGAACGGCAGGCATGTTCTGTGTGTAGAAGCTAATAATAGGCTTTCCATAAGCATAGAAAACCTGTAAATAAAATATAATTATTTTTTAAAATTCACACACACACAAAACAAACAAAAAAAATAGTTCATCCAAAAATTAAACTTCTGTCAACACAAACCTTTTTGTTTGTTTGCTTTTTGGAAGAAAATCCACTTTTTCATTATAATGAAATTGAATTCTGAACATTATTCACCGAAAAAGTTCTGAAAACATCCATTCTAGCTATCCTACACTGAAAAAAGCTTGGCATACATGCAATTTTCACCACGAAATTGGTAGTACTTCACATTTAGTGAAAAAAGCAAGTACCACATTGAATTAAAGTTGGATTTTTAGAAAGGCTGAAACAGTATTTTCTTGTAAAACATACCACAGTGATCTCCAAATCTTTCTCTCTTTTTTGTATAATAATTTGTAATAATAATAAGTAATAATAGGCTTCCCATAATCATAAAAAACACTTTTTGTTTTAATTTCACACGTACATAGTTCACCCAAAAATGAACGTGTCATCACAAACTTTTTTTTTTTTTTTTTTGAGGAAAATCCACTTTTTCATTATAATGAAACTGAATTCTGAACATTTTAACCATTATTATTTGAGCCATGCTAGGTTTCTTACACAGAAAAAAAGTTTATGAAATTTCACAGTTAGTAAAAAAAGGCAAGTAACACATTGAATTAAAGTTGAAATTTTAGAAATTTTAGAAAGACTGAAACAGTGTTTTGTTGTAAAACATACTGAAGTTATTGCCAAATCTTTGTATTTTATTTTATTTTATTTGAAGAAATCTACCTTTTCATTATAATGAAATTAGTTAATAATAGGCTTTCCACAATTAGAGAAAACCTGTAAATAACAAATCATTTTATTTTTTGAAATTCACAAAAAAATGTATCAAGTCATTTAAAACGTAAAAAATATAAAATATAAATTTAGCATTCAAATTTAGATAAAAAATAATTTACTTTTTAATTATATAGACTCAATATTTATAATTATGTCAAATCAATCATGGTAAAAACCCCATAAATTAAAAATATGTAATTAGAAAGTCAATTATTCAAATTTTATGTATTTTTATTTTATTTTACAAGCTTTATCAAATGTATTAAAATGATTACATGTATTTATTTATTCGTTCATTCATTCACTCATTCACAAACAAATGAAAACTAATCCTGTAAAAATTGTGGTGGTTGGATATATTAGCTGGTCTAGTTTTTTCTAGATAGTTAATCAACTGAATTGTGAAATAGTGAGAGTGGTTTAGACCTGCTAGATCATGTTGGATGAGCAATTTAGATATGATAGACCATCTTTGACCAGATATGGTATTCCATAAACAAACTTAACCACCTTAAACAGGATTGACCTGTTTTTACCAGCTGGAAATAATCACTGTAGTTTGAAAAAAATCTACCCATTATAGAATCACAGCAATGTTGATGGGTCGGGCCCCTCGCTGGAGCAGGTGTCAATGGAAAGGGGCAATAAAAAGCGGCTGCAAACAGCTAACCGTACAGAGGGAAATGTTGTTCATTTAGTGCTGTGTACACAGCCACACTCTCCACCACAAGTGAATTCTATTATTATCACCGTTAATTATCCAGGCCCATTCAGACCACAGCCTCTGCCTCACTAAGACCCCAGCTGTGTTTGTGTGCATTTGCTCATGAAAGCTTGTATGTGGGTCGCTGTCGGTAGCAACGCACCCACGTGAGTGGGTGTATGATGTGCTCGTGGCCAAATTTCATTTCATTTTCTTCGCTCCGCATATAGGGGGGACTCATAAATGCCCTTATCTTTATAGTTCAGGTGCAGTCTGATAGAGATATGACTGACGTTGTTTATTATTCTGATTTTTTCCTTCACATTTGAGTGGCGGCTGACCTTGTCGCGCAGCTACAGGAAAGCGTGCCGTTGTAATGGAGTATTTGATATCTGCCCCTCTGAGAGCCAATACGTATACGTTTATATGCAAGGAAATGAAAGAACAGCCAACGAGTCAGCAGCAAATAAGCACTTTTTACTGGTGATTGAAATGTTACTGGCCACAGTTGGGGAATATAGGTTACCTGCAAGACACTGAGCTGGAAGCGGAAGAAAAATCATCAGGCTGTGGAAGGAGTGAGAGGGCAGTAAATAAAAACTAGGAGGAGATGGAGCAGACTAATAGAGCCGGTGCCCTTGCCCAAGCACCAATCGCCAGGGAATTTTTACGGCTGTTCACAAAAAGTGCTGTTCTGTACCTGACATTAACAATGTTCCTTTCTTTCTCTGAGCAAAAGAGAGTAGTTTACCACTCACCTTTAGAGGAATAGTTCACCCAAAAATGAAACTTTTGTCATCGCCAAACCTGCGTGACGTTTTTTTTTCTAAAGAAAATCCACTTTTTCAGTATTATGAAATTGAATTCTGAACAGTTGAACCATCATCCATTCTAGCTTTCCTACACTAAAAAAAGTTTGATGCAGAAATGAGTAGTGTGTTTTTTTTGGTAAAACATACTCCAATAATCTCAGAATCACTCTCTTTTTTGAAGAAAAAGAAGAAGAAAATCCACTTTTTCATTATAATGAAATTGAATTCTGAGCATTTGAATCATTACTCACCAAAAAAGGTCTGAACGCTTTTCTACGCTTAAAAAAGTTTGATGTAGAAACAATTTTCACTCAGAAAATGGTAGTATTTCACAATTAATGACAAAAAGCAAGAAACACATTGAATTAAAGTTGACATTTTAAAGTAGAAAGACTGAAATAGTGTTTTCTTGTAAAACACACTCCAGTAATCTCTAAACATCTTACTTTTTTAAGAGGAAAATCTACTTTTTCATTATAATTGAATTGAATTCTGAACATTTGAACAATTATTCAACAAAAAAGTTCTGAAAACATCCGTTCAGCTTTCCTGCACTCAAAAAAATTTGATGTAGAAACAATTTTTTCAGAAACTGGTTGCACGATTAATCAAAAAAAAATTTTGATTTTGTAGAAACTAAAAAAAAAATTTCCAATCATCTCAGAAACTTTTTTGGTCTGTTTTTCATTATAATGAATTTGAATGACATTTGAAAAACCAAAAAGGTCACACATTCTGGAATTAAAAAAGTTTGATTGACAGTTTTTGAAAATAGTAGTATTTCACAATTAATGACAGAAAGCAAGACGCACATTGAATTAAAATTGACATTTTAAAGTAGAAAGACTGAAATAGTGTTTTCTTGTAAAAACACTCCAATAATCTCTAAACAACTTTTTAAGAGGAAAATCTACTTTTTCATTATAATTGAATTGAATTCTAAACATTTGAACAATTATTCAACAAAAAGTTCTGAAAACATCCGTTCAAGCTTTCCTGCACTCAAAAAAATTTGATGTAGAAACAGTTTTCTCTCAGAAACTGGTTGTATTTCTCAAAATTTTAAAGTTGACATTTTGAAATAGCAAAACACACACTGAATTAAAGTTGACATTTTGAAGTAGAAAGACAAAAAAAAAAATTTTTTTTTCGTAAAACAGAAATCATCTCAGAATCACTCTCTTTTTTTTACTTTTTCATTATAATGAATTTGAATTCTGAGCATTTGAACCATTATTCACCAAAAAAGGTCTGAACGCATCTATTCTGGCTTTCCTACACTTAAAAAAGTTTGATGTAGAAACAGTTTTCACTCAGAAAATAGTAGTATTTCACAATTAATGACAGAAAGCAAGACGCACATTGAATTAAAATTGACATTTTAAAGTAGAAAGACTGAAATAGTGTTTTCTTGTAAAACACACTCCAATAATCTCTAAACATCTTACTTTTTTAAGAGGAAAATCTACTTTTTCATTATAATTGAATTGAATTCTAAACATTTGAACAATTATTCAACAAAAAAGTTCTGAAAACATCCGTTCAAGCTTTCCTGCACTCAAAAAAATTTGATGTAGAAACAATTTTCTCTCAGAAACTGGTTGTATTTCACAATTAATGACAAAAAGCAAAACACACACTGAATTAAAGTTGACATTTTGAAGTAGAAAGACAAAAAAAAAATTTTTTTTCGTAAAACACACTCCAATCATCTCAGAATCACTCTCTTTTTTGAAGAAAAAGAAAAAGAAAATCTACTTTTTCATTATAATGAATTTGAATTCTGAGCATTTGAACCATTATTCACCAAAAAAGGTCTGAACGCATCTATTCTGGCTTTCCTACACTTAAAAAAGTTTGATGTAGAAACAGTTTTCACTCAGAAAATAGTAGTATTTCACAATTAATGACAGAAAGCAAGACGCACATTGAATTAAAATTGACATTTTAAAGTAGAAAGACTGAAATAGTGTTTTCTTGTAAAACACACTCCAATAATCTCTAAATATCTTACTTTTTTAAGAGGAAAATCTACTTTTTCTTCAAATTGAACTGAATTCTAAACATGTGAACCATTATTCAACAAAAAAGTTCTGAAAACATCCATTCTAGCTTTCCTACACTGAAAAAAGTTTGATGTAGAAACAATTTTCACTCAGAAATTGGTAGTATTTTACAATTAACGACAAACGGCAAGTAACACGTTGAATTAAAGTCAAAATTTTAAAGTAGAAAGACTGAAACTGTTTTTTCTTTTTTTTTGCTAAAACATACTCCAATAATTCTTCTTTTTTTTTTTTTTTTTAAGTAAATCCACTTTTTTTTATTATAATGGTTTTGGATTCTGAACATTTAAACCATTATTCACCAAAAAAGTTCTAAAAACATCTATTCCTGGCTTTTTACACTGAAAAAAGCTTAATGCAGAAACAATTTTTACTCAGAAATTGGTAGTATTTCACAATTAACGACAAACGGCAAGTAACACATTGAATCAAAGTTGACTTTTTAAAGTAGAAAAACTGAAACAGTATTTTCTCATAAAACATACGCCAATGATCTCCAAACCTCTCTCTCTCTCTTTCACAAAAAAGTGAACATTTGAACCATTATTCACCAAAAAAAGATCTGAAAACATCCACTCTGACTTTCCAACACTGATAAAAGTTTTATGTAGAAACAATTTTAGAAACAACTTTAGAAATTGATTGTATTTCACAATTAATGACAAAAGACAAGTAAAACACTGAACTGAAGTTGCAATTTTAAAGTAGAAAGACTGAAATCATATTTTCTTGTAAAACATACTCCAGTAATCTCCAGATTTTCCTACACTGAAAAAACTTTGACATAGAAACAATTTTCACTCAGAAATTGGTAGCATTTCACAATTAATGACAAGTAACACACTGAAGTAAAAATACTGAAATAGTATTTTTTAAAATTACTTTTTAATATATATACAGAGGTGGTGATGACATTCTGACCTGATTGATTCAAAATGAATGATTCATTTGTAAATCAGGCTGATTCAGTCAATGACTCAGCTCAACAATGACTTCAATTTCATGGCTTTTTCAACACAAAGCTTCCATATGAAGACTTTTATATTATTGACACCCTAATGGTACAAACCTTTTTTATACCTTCATGATACTTTTGTTGTGCTTCTGTGTTCTTTTGAGCTTCAAAAACTCTAGTCTCCATTCATTGTAACTGCATACAAAAGAGAGAAGCATAATTCAAAATTTTCTTTGTGCTTCGTATAAGAAAGAGTGCCGTACATTTTTCGAATGACACGAGGCTGAGTAAATGATGGCACGGTTTTCATTTCTGGGCCTGAATGGGCAAATTTCTTCTTGTTTTCCAAAAACCTATAAGCTTTAAAGGCCTCTGTCTGTACTCGTATCTCGGGTCCAGCTCTGTTTTCTGGATCGCTGTTTATATGTAACGGTCTGCCGTTCTATCTATTGCGCTCCCCTCCGCCGAGGCTGTGAAAGCATGGAAACATGCTGCAACTGATAAAGAAATGCCTTTATCACATGTGCTGATAAAGGAGAATACCAGCAGCCATGAGAATGTGATTTATCGGCCTGCATTGGACTGTCACGACAAAGCGCTCTCGGGCGGCCGCTGGGCAGCATGCTGCGGCTGCTTTTAATAAGACGGCCGAGCGCGCTCCCTGAGGTTGACTGAGAGCCGGTCCTGAGCGGAGGTGAGGTCACTTTATTAATGTGCAATAAACAGGTTGGTAGAAGAGAGACGAGAGATTTATGCACGAGGACCTCTCTCCATTAACACTAAATCAGGTGCTGTTATTACCCCAGCACTAATTGAATGTGATAGCAGTTGCTCTAATGCAATCCCACAGGTGTAATTGTCATCGGCCATGCTCCCTCCCTCGCTCTCTCCCAGTTGGAACCACATTTTGTTTTACTGATTAACTGGGCTCTCGCTAATCAGAGCAAGATATCTGAGTACTAGGGATGCCAATTTAACACGTTAACTGTGATTCATTAAAAAAAACACATACACACACTGAAACCCTTAATCACACTCTCTGACCCATATGTAAATTGTGTAACAAGGGAAATAAATAGTACTACAACAATTTTATATCTTCAGTTAATAACATTAACAGGGATATGGCAATTAATAAGATGAATTAACAAAACATATTTCGTTTTTTTGTCTATATACTATTAATTGTGTTTTTTATATAATAATATTTTTAAATTCTTAATTTTGTATGTAGTATTTTTTTAAATATATCTAAAACTTTACCAATTTAATGTAGTATAGTGTTATGTAATTATAAATAAAAATATGTAATTTAATGTAATTTAATTTTTAATACATTTAATATAAGAGAGTACTAGAACAATTTTACATCTTCAGTTAATAACTGAAATACAATTTATAGAATTATAAAAGAATTATATTTTGTACATGTTGTGTTTAATACTAATAATTATAATTTGGTTTTATATTTAAAAATGACTATTATTAAATTCTTCATTTTGTATGTAATATTTTATTAATCTAAATAATATCATATCATATCATAAATAATATAATAAATAAACAACAAAATATATAAAATGATATGATGTATGAAGTTTGATACTATTAATTATGGGTCATATAAATAATAAATATTGAAAATTAAAAAAATAAATTTATATGTAATACTTTGTTAATATATAATATATCTAAAAAAACGTTAATATATACATTTAATGGCATAATTTTATATAAATAAAAATAATATAATTTAATATTTAATAATGTAATGTACATTTTAAAATTATTATATAAATTTACTATATAATTTATTAATATATACGATATACTAAAATGCAATTAGTATATGTAATATAATTTTGTTTAATAATTTAATTAATTTTATATATATATATATATAACAATTTTATATCTTCAGTTAATAATTAAATTATATGATATGGCAGTTAATATCATAAATTACTGACAAAATATATAGAAATATATAATATCATGAATTACTGACAAAATATATAGAATTATATTATGTATAAAGTTTAATACTATTAATTGTTTTATATTATTAATATTTTAAATTCTTCATTTTGTTTGTAATACTTTATTAATATATAGTATATCTAATATTTCTTAACATATATATTTAATATGTAATATAATTTTAGAGAAATCTAAATAAAAATAATCTTATTTAATCTAATATTTATTACATTTGATATAATGTGTTGATATAAATTAGGGAAAAAATATACATATAATTATTTTATATATATATATATATATATATATATATATATATATACACACACACACATATAATTACTAGTAAACTTAATTAACAACTACTTGCAAATTAAGAATAATATGTAATATGCTGCTTTGTATGAAATAGGTTCATTTGGGGGGCTTTTTTTCAGCAAATACTGACATGTGGTTAATTAAATGCAATGTCATGTCAAGGGAGCTGTAACTGTGTCTGAAGGCTTGACATCAGTTGGAATGGATGACGTTATACGATGCTCTGCTGTGCCTGCATGTAAACAGAGCAGCGTTGCTCCCATCTGCACGACGGAAGGATGCTTTAGCCCAGACTTTGCAAAGAGATTTTAATAAAGCGGACAGGCGGCGGGGCAGCTGAGGCTGATCCTAGTGAGCGATGGTGTGAATCTGTAGCCCGAATCTCTCCTCTGACGTCACACTTCCTTTTCAGCAGATGAGTCCTGCACCAACTGCTCGTTTGGCGCGATCTGCGATGCTCAAACCGGCCGGTGCGTGTGCCCCAAAGGGTGTTTGGAAACACGGCAGCCCGTGTGCGGCAGCGACGGGATGACGTATGACAACGAATGCAAGCTGAACGTGGAAGCCTGCACTAAGCAGCTGGAGCTCAGAGTGGTGGCCCATGGAGAATGCAGTGAGTACAGAAAAACAACAATCAGTTCATCCATCGCCTTCATACATGGTCACTCATCCGTCTGCGTTTGCTGCGAAAAACATTTTCTGAAGTATTTTTGTTTTGATTTCCGGTAAAACTTTTACTTTTTTTAAATATTGTATTGTATCTGTTTTGTTTATGCATAAATCACTTTTTTTATTTATGCTTTGATTAAGGAAAAACTATTTGACATTTTAGCAAGAAAAATAAACTTAAATCAAGATAAATGTTCTCTGAAAAATCTTAATAGCTTGTGCAGTTTTACTTTTCAGGCAGAGTATGTTTTGTTTTGTTTTGTTTTTTAAATTGTTGAATTATGTGGTGCTAGAAAACAAGACAAAATACTGATTAAGAAAATGTTTTGCAATGCAGTTTTCTTGTCAAAACACAAGAAACTGTTTTAGCACTCTTTCCAAATCATGTTATGCACGCTACATGATTTGACAGTTTTTTTTACGTAGCAGAATCCCATGTGATTGCGTTTGGAGTTTCAAGAGGGCGTTTACTTAGGTCTGAACATTTCTCACAGCTCTTTGTGTCTCAACTAACCTGTCCTGTGATTTGTGCGTGTGATCAGAATCCTGTGGCAACACTGTGTGTAGCTGGGGAGCGCGGTGCGTGCAGAACAAGTGTGAGTGTCAGCAGTGCACGGATCAGCCGGCAAAACCCGTGTGCGGCAGTGACGGCAACACCTACAACAACGACTGTGAGCTGCGGCTGGCCTCCTGCAAGCTCCAGAGGAAGATTGAGGTGGCCAAACCTGGTGTCTGCGATGAAGGTGGGTTTCTGTGTTCATGTATGTGCTAAGATAAGCGAGGATCTGAACTCCCTGTTATTTGCTGATTTTCACGGCTGCACTCGGGGCAAGCCGAGTTAATGCATTCACTCCAAACAGTTTATTGCGGCCAATTTAACCTCCTTGCATCAACTGCACTTAGTGACCCATCATATTTGAAGCATAAAATGCAAGCATCAGTATGCGCCTTGTGTTCTCTGTCTTTTCACCGTAGGCCCCTGTTGTGTCTGTGTTGCGGTTTTATTCTGATTTTGATGCAGTTAAAGACTGTACCGTGCAGTGTTAATTTTAATTTAGTCTTAGTCATAGTCTTTTGATCTAAAATGCCATTTAGTTTTAGTCATATTTTAGTGAAGTGTTTTAGTTCTAGTCTAGTTTTAGTCGACTAAATCTACAGTAGAGCTTAGTTACAGTGTAATGCATTTATTAAGCATTCTCTAAAATTACCGCACTCATTGTGTAAGTTTGATATTAAGGTTTTATCATGATAGACACAGATTTAACTGCTGTGACATGCAACATGCCTTAATATTAAAATTAAATGAAACCACTTCTCATAAAGTAACAAGAACGTGGTCTTCTTTTCAATAAAATGCCAGTGGTTATATAGGCTTATTATGCATTCATCATAACAACTTTTTTACCACATTCTTCATTCTTTCAAGCAGACATTTATTTATATAAATAAATTTATATTAATCTTTATTAGGGCTACCAAAGTGATTCAGTCAAGAGCAGTGAGTGATTTTCTGTCTCTCTTTTGTTGCTTGATTAACATCAGTGCCACAGACAATAGCAACTAACGTTAATTAGACTGCTGTCCCTTTAAAACCGAATGCACGGATGCAATGTGTTATCCGATATTCTCCCAACTGTTTACGTTCACCTAAGACGTAACTAGTTTTGTTTATTTTAATACTCTTAAAAACGGACAATTCAACATCATTTTGTAAGTATTTCTCTGTTAATGTGACGAGAAAGAATACTGTGTGAGAGGCGCTGCTTCGGTGTTTGCTCTCAGAAAAATGGACTGAATTGTGCTCTATTTTGCGTCGTCAAATTTATGTATATGTCTGCTGTTCTCTTAGTCCCAGGTGACGTGTTTGAACATTATATGAGATGTGCAGCATGTGTATGCAGCTTATGCCCGTCAGATAGATCTAACCTCCTAAACACACCACAGATTGATTCTGAATGAATCTCTTCCCAAATTGTCCCTTTTGTATAGTTTTTATTCACAGACGAAAATGTCAATGGATTTTCGTCATAGTTTTTGTTTCAAATCGAGTTTTTGTTGTCATTTTCGTCTATAAAAAAATGATGTTGACAAAAAATATGACGAAAATTATTCGTCAATGAAATTAACACTGGTACCATGCTTTCTTGTTTTATTATTCATTAATATTTAAAGGGACAGTTCACCTAAAAATTAAAAAATTCTGTCATTAATTATGAACCCTCATGTCTTTCCAAACCTGTAGGAACTTTGTTCATCTTTAGAACACAAATTAAGATATTTTTGATGAAATCCAGATGCTTTCTGACCCTGCATAGACAGCAACGCAACTGACACGTTCAAGGCCCAGAAAGGTAGTAAGGATATTGATAAAACAGTTCATGTGGAAGTCTGCTTCCAGAACTAAAATTTACAGATAATATACTCACCCCCTTGTCCTCCAAGATGTTCATGTCTTTCTTTCTTCAGTTGTAAAGAAATTGTTTTTCAGGAATGTTCTCCATGTTGTGCTCGCGGGTCTGAATGTCCAAAATGCAGTTTCAGTGCAGCTTCAAAGGGCTTATATGATCCCAGCCAAAAAGTGTCTTATCCAATTGTCAAAAAATTGACAATTTATATACTTTTTAACCTAAATTTCTCATATTGTCTAGCTCTGCATGGACCCCCATCTCATTTTCTCCTCCAACTTCAAAAACGTCCTACATTGCTGTTTTACTTTTTTTTGTAAAGAGTGTTTGATCCTCCTTCCGCATTCGCTTTGTAAACACTGGTTTGGTACTTCTGTAGCGATGTAGGATGATTTTGAAGCTGGAGGAGAAAATGAGAAATGAGAAATGAAAATGAGTTTTTCAGCATACCCTAACTGACCCGGATTACACAGAGTACGTATGCACATGGCAGAGCAAGATAAGATGAGCATTTGAGGTTAAAAAGTATATAAATAGTCATTTTTTTAGAAAAAACCAATCAGTTTCCTAGATAAAACCCTTCTTCTATGTCTGGGATCATTTGGAGCACTTTGAAGCTGCATTTAAACTGCATTTTTGGAAGTTCGAACTCTATATGGAGAAAAATCCTGAAATGTTTGCCTCAAAAAACTACATTTCTTTACGACTGAAGAAAGAAAGACATGAACATCTTGGATGACAAGGGGGTGAGTACATTATCTGTAATTTTTGTTCTGGAAGTGAACTTCTTTCATTTTATGAAGCTACAAGAATACTTTTTGTGCACAAAGAAAATAAAAATAACGTCTTTACTATTTGTCATGTTACTCTTGTAAATGTGTGGAAGACTGACACTGAAGAGAAGAAAATGTTGAATAGTTGTCATTTTTGTTTTCTTCACACACAAAAAGTATTCTAATAGCTTTATAACATTACACTTGAACCACCGATGTCACATGGACTATTTTAAAAGGCAGAAAGCTGTCAGATTTTATAAAAAATATCTTAATTTGTGTTCTGAAGATGAACAAAGGCCTTACAGGTTTGGAACGACATAATGGTGAGTAATTAATGACATATCTTTCATTTTTAGGTGAAGCTTTAGCTATTCATTGGAAAAATAGCTTTATAATGAAAGCGTTTCTTTATTTGATCTAAGGTCACACTACTGAAAGTGTAGTCAAGGTATATATCCACAGTGTATGTCTGCTATTTAGATATATAATAAACTGTAATGTACCCAACCACTTCTCTGTATAGTGCTGATGTAATATCTCACCTCTGTCATTTCCAGCAGACTGTACGGCAGTCAATGAAAAAAAATCACATTTTTTTCCCCACTAAGTCTCATCAGACCTTTCTTTCCAGCTCTGTAAGCTGTGGAGGAGTTGCTGTTAAAGGCTGCAGGGATCTGGGTCCGGTCAATAGATCCTGCCCAGAGGCCAGTGACACCTGCTTTGTCAATTTATTCTCTAGACTAGTGATGCAACACCACAGCGGCTAAAACCCATTCGCCTGGCAGGTCTTTGTATGTGGAAGAACACTGAATGGGGTACTAACTTGAGCTGTTTTGTCTGTCTTACATTTAGCTTTCAAACACCGCACTCCATTTGTGTGATGGTTGGTATGATTTTGCGGTTGTGGGCAGAAAATATAGTGTCAAGCTAAAACATTTTCTCAGAAGGGCCAAAGGGGCTGTTTATTTACACAGAGATGGTTTATTCATTTGTTTAGACCTGGCTTCAATACGCATGTTCATTAGTCATAAGAAAGAAATGGCAGTGTTCTCTCACGCTTTTATTTGGAAGTAATGAAAAATGACAGTGTTCTCGGCGTCTGGCCGTAGCGGTGAATTTATCACCTGTTTAATTTCACACTCTGCTAGTCTGAAGTCAGCCTCATTGTAGACACAGACAAAGCGATATGAGAGGAGCGAGCATCACCTTGGGGCCGCGGCTTGCTTTTAATTGAATATACGTTTACTAAATAGAATTATGCATTGGAAATAGCAACATAATAGCGGATAAAGCAAGAGTACATGCTTTGGATCACCCGCAGCAAGAGAGTTTGGGAGAGGGCAAACAGGAGAGGGTGTGCAGTCATCCGTTACACACAAGTATCTTCTCATAAAGAACTTCTGCAGGCTGTCAGGATGCCCTATTGCTCTTTATGTTGGCAGCATTACGATTACTCTAAGCTACTGTCCAGGTCTTTCAGCAGTACTCATCTACCGAAGACAAATCACAAGTAAACAGTAAACAACCAACTAGGGCTGGGATTTATAGCTTAAAAAAGGTAACTTTTTTGTCTTTATATATTGATATAAAGTTTTTAAAGTGTTCATTTAGAAAAAAACAAGCCAGTGTAGCCAACAGAATTATTGTTATTATTTTTAAATAAATCTAAAACACAAATCTGATAAATATATCTACATATAAATAAAGTATGTGAATATCTAATTAAAATTGAGTAGCGATATTTTCCACAGTATTCTTTACAAAATTAACACACTAAAAGAATATTTAATATTTTGATTATTTTTACCCACTATAACAATACATGTCACATAAATATGTGAGAGATATTTGTGTGAACATTTCTGAGCGCTGATGAATTGCTGAATTAGCTTTGAATTTAATATTTAATATTTTTGTATAAATGTTCCACAATATAACAATACATAGATTTAAAAATAAAACATTAATATATGAGAGATTTATGTGAACATTTTTGAATGCTGGTGAATTGGTAAATCAGTTTTGAATTTAATACTTAATATTTTTTTTTTTTAATTAATTTTCCCCAATATAACAATCTGCAGTAATAATAAGCAATATTTGTCTGCATGTATTTAAAAATAAAACATTACTATGTGAGAGGTTTGCATGAACATTTCTAAGTGCTAATGAATTGTTAAATTAGTTTTGAATTTAATATTTAATCTTTTTTTATTCATTTTCCCCATTATAACAATACATATAAGCAAAATGTATCTACATATATTTAAAAATAAAATAAAAAATGTTAAAGATTTGCATTAACATTTCTGAGTGCTGATTATTACTGAATTAATTTTGAATTTAATACTTATTTTTTATTAATTGTCCCCAATAACAATACGTAGTAATAATAAGCAATATTTATCTACATATATTTAAAAAAACAAATATTAATATGTGAGCGATTTTCATGAACATTTCTGAGTGCTGATGAATTGTTGAATCAGTTTTGAATTGAGTATTTAATTTTTTAAATACATTTTCCCCATTATAACAATACATAGTAATAATAAGTATTATTTATCTACATATATTTCAAAATGTAAAAAAAAAAAGAAAAATTTGCATGAACGTTTCTGAGCGCTGATGAATTGTTGAATCAATTTTTAATTGAATATTTATCGAAATATATTAAAAAATAAAGCATTAATATATGAGAGATGTGCATGAACATTTCTAAGCACTGTTAAATCTTTTTAAATCGAATCTTCAAAACAGTTTGAACTGATTAACATGAAATGAATCAAACTTACCAATTCTATTCCCAGTTTTACTAACGAAGTTTAAATCTGAAGATGCTCTCTCTTAAAGGAATAATTTACCCAAAAATGAAAATTCTGTCAAAATTTAATCAACTTCATGTCCTTCCAAACCTGTATGGCTTTCTTTCTCCTGTGAAGCATGAAAGACAATATTTTGAGGAAGAACATTTTGAGGAATGTCCATAGAATGAATGTAAACAGAATCCAAAACACCATTAGACATCGTTGACTTCAACTGGGTGGACAAAAATGGACACATTATTCAGTGTATCCTTTTTTGTGTTCTGCCGAAAAAAAAAAAAAGAAAGTCATACAGGTTTGAAATCGACACGAGAATGAGTAAATGAGGGTGAACTTGTCATTTTTAAAGGAGAAGTCCACATCCAGAACAAAAATGTACAGATAATGTACTCACCCCCTTGTCATCCAAGATGTTCATGTCTTTCTTTCTTCAGTTGTAAAGAAATTATGTTTTTTGAGGAAAACATCTCAGCAATTTTCTCCATGTAGTAGATTTCTGTGGTGCCTCGAATTTGAACTTAAAAAATGCAGTTTAAGTGTGACTTCAAACGATCCCAAATGCAGTTGTAAACGATCCCAGCCAAGGAAGAAGGGTCTTATCTAGCGAAACAATCGGTTAATTGGTTAATAATTAAAAAAATACAATGTATGTTCTTTTTAATGTCAAACACTTGTGTTGTCTTACTCTGTCTGAACTCTGTGAAGCAGTTACCCTAACAGTTAGGGTATGTCAAAAAACTCCTATCTCATGTTCTCCCTCAACTTCAAAATCGTCCTATATGGCTGTTTTACCTTTTTTGTTAAGGGTGTTTGATCTTCTTTGCATGTTCACTTTGCGAAGACTGGGTTGGTACTTCTGCAGCAATGTAGGACTGTTTTGAAATGATTTTGAGTTGAGGGAGAAAATACGATTGGAGTTCAGGCAGAGCAAGACAAGACGAGCGTTTGAGATTAAAACGTATTTAAATTGTATTTTTTTTAATGAAATACCCAATCATTTAGCTAGATAAGACCCTTCTTCCTCGTCTGGGATCGTTTACAACCGCATTTGGGATCGTTTGAAGCTGCATTTGAACTGCATTTTGGAAGTTCAAAATCGGGGGCACCATATCAGTCCATTATATGGAGAAAAATCCTGAAATGTTTTCCTCAAAAAACATAATTTCTTTACGACTGAAGAAAGAAAGACATGAACATCTTGGATGACAAGGGGGTGAGTACATTATCTGTAAATTTTTGTTCTGGAAGTAGACTTCTCCTTTAAGGTAAATTATCTTCTTAACATTGTTAGAGTCATTAAAAGTGTGCAAAATTTGCCGTATGGTGGCTTTTATTAAACAAAATGTCCCCAAAAAAAAATCAGTTTTCACAGTGTTTCTTATTTTTGTCAGCAGTAATATCATTGCGCATATTTTGTGAATATTTTAGATATTGCCCAATCCTTACGACTAACTGTCCCGCCGATCTTGAAGGCCAAAGGTTGTGTGAGTGTGTGTAGGTGTGTGTAGGTGTATACCCATAGTTTGAGATACAGAGGTCAACAACTTGTGATGAATGTGAATGTTGACTCTCAAGGGGAGAAATGAAAAAGAGAGTGAGGAAGAGAGAGGTAGACAAGTTGTGTGTTGTGTGTGTGTGTGTGCGCGCCAAAGTGAAGTGTGACATTTAGAAGGTCTCTCTCTGTGCGTGTGTGTGTGTGTGTTTTCATGGGAGTTATGCATTCACAGTAAGGCATCCCAGCCACCTGCAACAAACTAGCAGTTAAGTCTGAAGGTCACTGTCCTCGCCGCTCTCCCGCCTGACATTTTTTCTCCCCGTTCTCCCCGTATCTCTCTCCTCTCCCCGTCATCTATCTCCTCATCGGGCAGAAAAACCTTTCACCTCTTGATTGTACCATCTGTTTTTTTCGACTGGAGTTATTCTGTGTCTGTTTACCCACTTTGCTTTCACTCAGCTCTCCGTCTTAATGGAAAACGCATGGCTAAATGGACCCCGTAAGTACATGATTGAGTTAAAGAGACGGGAAAGGGCTTTGAGGACAGCTGATGTGTACATCTTGGTGTGCGCTAATTGAAAGGTTCGCGTGCGGCGCGGGTGGCGGTGACATCAAAGAACCGAAACTAATTAGCACCTCCTCCCCCACCCATATTCACTCACTCCACCAGGTTTATTTATTCACCTTTTTACGTCGCTTTTTTTTTCCTGCTAACGCACAACAGAACCGGGAACGTAAATGCTTTCATCTTGTGCTTAGCTTGCACAATTTGGCTTAGGTGGCCCGGAGAGCCTTGTATATGGAAATGATTGCTGCTGCTGTTCAGTGGTCAGGTTTATCAGAGTCAGAGTTGAGAAACCTTCATTTAAGCGTATTATTTACTGTATCGCTGATGAGGGGATGAGAGCGTGTGCTGAATCTGTAATAGGGCTTTGCAGTGCAAAACTGCTTTGTGCTACTGGAATCGCTTGTGGTATCAGCTCTGTTTCATACGCAAATGCAAGCAGCACATTTATTTATATGCTCAAATTACAGTTTATAGTATTTACACTGTGTGTACAAGCAGCACAGTGCTGCGTAGTAGAAGCTCAGCTGCAAGATGAGTTCTTTTTTTAGTGCTGAGCTCATTTTTACTGTGCAAAGTGTGCTTGACTTAGCAGAAAACACTTAAGAATGCACTTTTAAAATTTATCAACAGTCTTTTATATCAATATTGGCTTTTATGAAGCATAATAAAAGTGATCCTATAGAAATCATTCTAAAATGCTAATTTTGTGTTCAAGAAACATTTCTTATTATTGTACATGTTATACATGTACAGATAATTTACTCACCCCCTTGTCATCCAAGATGTTCATGTCTTTCTTTCTTTAGTCATAAAGAAATTATGTTTCTTGAGGAAAACATTCCAGAATTTTTCTCCATATAATGGACTTCTATGGTGCCCACGAGTTTAAACTTCCAAAATACAGTTGCAATGCAGCTTCAATGCGCTCTAAACAATCCCATCCGAGGAAGAAGGGTCTTATCTAGCGAAACAAAAAAATTGACAATTTATATACTTTTAACCTCCAATGCTCGCCTTGTCTAGCTCTGCGTGTACTCTGTGTATTCCAGGTCACTACAGTTACACTGTTAAAAACAATTTGTTGAGTCAACTTAAAATAATTTGTTACCTGGCTGCCTTCAAATTTTAAGCTCAGTCAACTCAAAAAAGCTTGTTCAACTTGAAATGTTAGGTTACTTACCCAGCTTTTAAGTTTAACAAACACAAATATCTAAGTTGTTACTTGGTACAACTTAACATTTCAAGTTGACTAAACTTATTTAAGTTGACTGAACTTAAAAATTGAAGGCAGCGGGTAACAAATTATTTTAAGCTGACTCAACAAATTGTGTTTTTTGTTTTTTACAGTGTAGGGTAGGTTGAAAAACTCCCATCTCTTTTTCTCCTCCAACTTCAAAATCATCCTACATTGCTGTTTTACCTTTTTTTTGTAAAGGGCATTTGATCTTCTTTGCACGTTCACTTTGTAAACACTGGGTCGGTACTTCTGCAGCGATGTAGGAGGAGGAGAAAATGAGATGGGAGTTTTTCGACATAAGCACAGAACACTATTTATGTGTCTGTGAAGTTTCAGCTCAAAATACCCCACAGATCGTTTTCTACATCATTTTGAAAATGCCTATTTTGAGTGGAAACAAAAACATGCTGTTTTTGTGCATGTCTTTGTAAATGCAAATGAGCTGCTGCTCTCCGCCCCCTTTTCTAGAGGGCTGTGCTTCTAAAGCTCGTACCTCTGATACTCTGCCAAAAAAAACTTTTTGGTTTTAATTATCGTGTCTATTGTGATGAAATCATGCGTTTTAAACCATATTATGTATATGTAAATACACACAAATGCACATATATTTAAGAAATATCGTATAATGAAACGTATATTATGTAAACAAACTTGAATTTTGGATGTGATTAATCGTGATTGTTTTATTTTAATGCTTCAAAAATGAATATGTTTTTCATACTTTACATTATAAAGTGTGATGCCTAAATTCACTTGTAGTATTTTGTTTTTATTTAGACATAGTTTGAATATGCATATTTTATATATATATATATATATATATATATATACAGTATATATAAATTTTACATGCCATTGAATTTATGTTAATTAAGCGAGAGGGATGGAATATTTGTCATTTTGTAGTAGTATGGATATTTAATATGTACATATTTGGATATTTAATGTTGGATATTTAATGTTAATATGTACATATGTGGATATTTAATTTAGACAAAATAAAAAAAAATTCTAAAAGTGAGAACTTAGGTATCACAATGCCTAACTATAGATTGATAGATAGATAGATAGATAGATAACAAATCGATTAATCGTGATTAATCGCATACAAAGTACGTTTGTGTTTACATAATATGTGTATTTTAAACTTCTGACATAGAATTTTCTGAGCGCACATATCCGAAGTATGTGCGCAGAAAGCGTCTGTCACACGGCATGTGAGTGCTAAAATAAGTTCTCTTTCTTGTCTTATTGAGCTTAAACTGTCAAATACACACAAGTTTGTTAAAAACACACAGTCGGTTATGCCTGTGAAGGTAAACAGCTGGGAGAGAAATCACGTTAGATCTATATGGCAGCAGTGTAATATACAGTAAATAAATCAATAAATCCACTGGTTTCTTGTCTCCTCTGATGCTGGGACTCTAAACAGTGTTCTGTGCTTATCTGTGCAGCCAAAGATAGAAGGCTTCTTTCAAAAAACATTTAAAAATCTTATTCTTCTTCATATTCTTATTCTTAGTTTAATAATAATTATTATTATTGACTTACTAAGTATATTAGTTGTGAAAGTATGTTGTACTTGCTTCCTCTGTGCCTCAGAGAGTTTGTAACGGTTTTCTCTGTTTGCAGTGCCTTAATAATAGGCAATTGGTGGGGTAAAAAAGAGGAAGGTTGTAATAATCATAGTCAAATGCTACATTCTTTCCCCTTGGAGTCTCTTGGCTGATCTTAACAAGACTTTGCCCTAAGGCGTAAATTCAGCTCAGCTCATATTAAGCAAAATACCGAATCTCTTCATCACAGCGTCGGATCGCTAATGCTCTGAAGCAGAAACCTGATGTCTACACAGTGAGTGCGTTCGCTCTCTGTATCACTGTGGCCAGGGCTTCAGGCTTGAGTGCTTTCATTGTTTCCAGGCTGGGGCTAATGAATTGAATGGCCTCCACGAGTATCGACCCTGCAAGACTGTCAGTGTGGATTTTTGATAAGACGTATCAGTGCAGGCCAACCCCTAGCCTTTACTGTGTCCGGCTTCATAATCTGTTTAAAGGGGTTTTTTATGCTAAGTGGCATTTCCACCTATACACAATCGATTTTCCCATCAGGGTGCACGAGGTTGCCCTGCCAAGCTTTGCATGTGAGGAAAAGAACGTGGTTAACTCGCAATGGAGACGTGGGAAAGAGCATCCACGGGCATTTGGTTTTTCCTCATAAATCAAATCGATCGACATGCGGATTTTGTGTTTCCCCTATGCTAATGATAAATTGACTGATTAATCGCAATAATTGCATATATCAGTATCTGCAGAGAAAAGACCCAAAAAGAAAAGAATACAAAGTTGAGAAGTTAACTCAAAATTGTTAAATAGTATTGCAAGGTGAAATGACTATTGATTATTTGAATTTTTTTTTTTTTTTTAAATATAATTGATTTCTGAGATGGTAAGCAGATAGATAGATAGACAGATAGATAATTGATTAATCACGATTAATCACATCCAAAATAAGTTTGTGTTTACATAATATGTGTGTACTATGTATATTTATACTGTATGTATATGTAAATACACACAAATGCACATATATTTAAGAAATATCGTATAATGAAACGTATATTATGTAAACAAACTTGAATTTTGGATGTGATTAATCGTGATTGTTTTATTTTAATGCTTCAAAAATGAATATGTTTTTCATACTTTACATTATAAAGTGTGATGCCTAAATTCACTTGTAGTATTTTGTTTTTATTTAGACATAGTTTGAATATGCATATTTTATATATATATATATATATATATATATATACAGTATATATAAATTTTACATGCCATTGAATTTATGTTAATTAAGCGAGAGGGATGGAATATTTGTCATTTTGTAGTAGTATGGATATTTAATATGTACATATTTGGATATTTAATGTTGGATATTTAATGTTAATATGTACATATGTGGATATTTAATTTAGACAAAATAAAAAAAAATTCTAAAAGTGAGAACTTAGGTATCACAATGCCTAACTATAGATTGATAGATAGATAGATAGATAGATAACAAATCGATTAATCGTGATTAATCGCATACAAAGTACGTTTGTGTTTACATAATATGTGTGTACTGTGTATATTTATACTGTATGTATATGTAAATACACACAAATGCACATATATATTTAAGAAATATCGTATAATGAAACATGTATATTATGTAAACACGAACTTTCATTTTGGATGCGATTAATCGTGATTAATTGACTTGAAAGCATTAATACAGATGCAAAGATACAGATATTTTTCTCAGCAAATACATATTTTTTTCCCATCACTGAAGGCAAACACCGTTGTGAACTGCAGTACGTTTTACACTCTTTTTGTTATTAGAGCTGCTCGGCAACTTTCATTAAAAATAACGAACGGTAATGCTCTGTTACAAAGAGGGGTGCTTTATATCTCCAGCAAGTCAGCTTTGTTGACTAATGAACTTTAATTCTAATTAAATAGGCTAGATAAGAGTGTGTTTAATGAGGCGACTCATCTGAAGAAAAACCCTCATGATTTCCTCACCATAATCCCCAAAGTTTGGATCCTGGAGAGAATCGAGATTTATCCTTCAGGGTTTCGTACAGAGAAACTAACCCTGAACTCGCACCGAGACTAATTGCACCCGACATAATGTAGTGTGATTAGTGACGTCACGCACGATGGCTGTGAAACACCCGTTCACAACGATTTCCTGTGTTAGATAACAGATTGTCAGTTATTTTCACTTCTAATCGAAATGTGAGAGGCACTTTGCTGGTGGCACACTGGTGTCTTGTTTAATTTACTTCGTTGGTTGCTGGGTATTTCCATAGCTGGTCATTATCTTGTACTTCCAGCAGTGCCTTTGCTTCAATCTTCAGTCTAACGTGAAGAAAATCTCAATATTCGCTGCTCCATATGCGCTGAATGTCTAAATACTTTGCCAAAGCACTGTCCATTAATTCTTGGCAGCAAAAGTTAAAACAAGATGCTTGAGTACCTGGGAATATTTTTATTTTATTAGAAGACAATGTGCGGCATACTGATATGCAAATACGGGTTTGCATGAGGTCCCTAGTGTCTGCGTGTCTTATTTGTCTTTGCTCTTTGTGACTTCTAAAGTACTTACCCGCTGTTACGCTCAGATCGCAGGTCTCGTGTGAGAATGCTTGTTTATCTCCCTGAAATCAGCTGTAGTGATTTTATTTGTTCTTTTATATGGTGTAAATTGAGGTTGTGCATGCGTTAGTGCTGTTTGTGTGGACAAAGATTCATTTTGGGGACCTGCCTTGGGTTTCTTAGGAGGAAAACAACTGTGCTTGGGAGTTTGTAAGACACAATTTATCGTTACCTCATTATTATTATAACATTTATATTACCTTTGGCATCGTCTAACAGTCAGCGAAGTTCATTTTTAAAAACACTAATAATTTAAGAACACCTTTAAAAGTAATGTTTAGCAAATCTGAAAATAAATAAAATGTGTTGTTTTAATCAGTATTAAACAATTGCTTTTAGTTTAGTTTAATTTAATTTTAATTTAGAGTGTTTTTTTTTTCTTAAAGTAGTCTAAATATTATAGAATTTGCTATTGGCTATTAATTGGTTATAGGTTATGACATGAAAATAATTGTTTTATTTTAATGCTTAAAAAATTAATATGTTTTTCATACTTTACATTATAAGAGTGTGATGCCTAAATTGACTTGTAGTATTTAGTTTTTATTTAGTTTTATTGTTTTTTTTTTTTTTTTTTTTATTTATTTAGACATAGTTTGGAATATGTATATATATATATATATATATATAAATTTTACATGCCATTGAATTTATGTTAATTAAGCGAGAGGGATGGAATATTTGTCATTTTGTAGTAGTTTGGATATTTAATATGTACATATTTGGATATTTAATGTTGGATATTAAATGTTAATATGTACATATGTGGATATTTAAAAAAAAAAAAATATATATATATATATATATACTACAAGTGAGAATTTAGGCATCACAACATTATAATGAAAAAAAAAACAGATATTCATTTTGAGACATTAAAATAATTTAAAAACAATTATTTTCATGTTACAACCTAGAACCAATAAATCGCCACTATTACATTCTATAATATTTTATACATATTATTATTATATTATTATATCATATTATTAAGATTGAGTTGCACTTTTAAAAATGTATTTATCACCAGATTTTTTAATGATCTAGTGAAGGAAAAAAAAAAAAAAAATTACATAGATATGTGTCAGCAACCCATAATTGGACCAAATAGTCTCATTTCATATTTACAAATGTTTGACTTAAAATGGTCAGTTCACCTAAAAATGAAAATTTAGTCATTAATTACTTATCCTAATGTCATTCCAAATTTGTAAGACCTTTGGAACACAAATTAAGATATTATTATTAGTTGTGTTGCTGTCTATGCAGCCTCGGAAAGCTCTCGGATTTCATCAAAAATATCTTAATTTGTGTTCTGAAGATGAGCGAAGATCTTACAGGTTTGGAACAACATGAGGGTGAGTAATTAATGACAGAATTTCCATTTTTGGGTGAACTATCCCTTTAAGGGTTTGAGTTAGTATAATGATTAAGTTACTTTAAGAAGAGTTAAATCAATACAGGGTCGGTGGAGTAAACAAGCGTATATGTGTGTGTGTTCCAACAGAATGCGGATCAGGAGGCTCTGGTTCAGGATCCGAAACCTGCGAGCAGGACCGTTGTCGACGATACGGCGGCTCATGGGATGACGACATGGAGGATGACCGCTGCTTGTGTGAATTCGCCTGTCAGACAGTGTCACACAACTCAGTATGTCCATTCACACGCCCCTTCAAATCGAAGAGAGTGCCGCCTGGGCATTTGACTTGTTAAAACGTGTGCTAAATCTTGTTGAATCCATTAATTGTGCCGGGTTAACCTCTCGGTGAACGTTCGCAGGTGTGTGGCTCAGATGGGACCACGTACAGAAGCGAGTGTGAGCTGAAGAAGGCCAGGTGCGAGAAGCAAATGGACTTGCTGCTCCAGAGCCAAGGTCCCTGCAAAAGTAAGAGACCACCTTTCCTTTCCTCTAATATTTATGTTTTCCTCAGTAACACTCCAGGAACTCTGACAGGATGGTTGTTGGAGTCACTGTAGCAGAGTGCAGTGTTTCTTTGAGCTTAGGAGGCTTGTGTAGTCCAGACCTGAGCATCTACCACAGAGAGAGGAAGAGCGTGGCTCTGTGATCAGAGCAGTGTGAGATTCCCTCAGGCTTCCAGCCTAGCTTGACTCCACTTGCGTGCGCACATGCGCGCTCTTTTCTTTCTGCTTTCTCTCTCTCTCGCTCGCTCGCTGCACCCCTCATCCTTTATCTATGGTTTTCTCGAACTCTGAGTTTTCTGCTTCAGAGCCTCACAGGCCCTCTAGCCAGATCAGTCATGCTCCTTCAGTGGCCGTGGAAAATAAATCCTTTTGGAGAACTTTCAACCGGTGTGAGGAGCTTTTGGCATCTGCTTCCCATTGGCTCAGCTCAGATCAATGGAAATCTCATCGGGACTTGCATTTGATATGCACGCTGCAGTCTCTCCTCCCCCATATTCTGACCTGTGCCTTTGAGAGCTGACGGGCCTCCAGAGCACCTTGCTGCTTTTTGCTAATTGGAAATTAGGTCTCGGTGACCTCTAGACAACCTTGCACCGAGTCTCCTTGCAGTGAAGATCAGAGGACGCTGTAAGCTGCCTCTTGCAATTTGGTGGCTGGTGGTGATGCTCAGAGGAATTAATTGTAAGATTTGAGTTAGGCTGGGCGATAAAGCTACTGAAATGGATAATTTTAATATTTATACTTTTACCTTTTCAATATGTATTTCAATATTTATGTACTGTATTATTTTTTTTTAATCAGAAGAACCACCATTTCAACCAAACAGTCTTTGTGCCTGATTATTTTGAAAATGTGTTCATATAAAAATGAAAAATGAATATAATTTGTGTTTTATATATATATATAATTTATTTAGGTAGATAGAGTGTTAGATAGTTAATGTGTGTAACTTGATATACAAATACTGTTTATTGTTTCATATTAGCATTTACTTTTTTGATTGAAGACTAAAAACAAACTGGTGTTATTTTATATTATGTAATATTATAACATTTAGCATTTATTTATTTATTTTTTTGTATTTTTGTTGTTGTTTTTCTCCTTGTCTTTAAAAATTAATACATTTACATAAATTAAGCATCTTTTTTAACACTCTTGGAAGTTCTGAGATTTATTGAAACTAATCAAATTATTTAAATGTTTTATATAAAATTTAAATGTATTATTTAAAAGCATATATATATATATATATGCTGTCAAATGATTAAATGTTTAATAGCATCCAAAATAAAACATTTTTAACATAGTATGTATATATATACACACATGATTGTATATATTCATGAATACTATTTTTTTTATATATATTAAAAATATTACATACAATAATTAAATGAGTATAAATATATACACATGTAAATACATGTAAATATTTTTTTTAAAAAGTATACTTCATGTGTGTGTATTTATATACATAATAAAGATACACAGTACACGCAGACATCATGTAAACAAAAATGTTTATTTTGGATGCAGTTAATCTATATTATGTATACAATCTATATTTATTTTATGTAAAGATATATGATAAATATTCCATATTTTGTCCAGTCATAATGTTCTAATAGTTCTCATCAGTTCCAATTTCAATGTAATGTGGTCATGATCTCCATTTAGTGTGGAGAAGCAAACGTTACATTTTTTGTGCAAAATTGTTGTAATATTGTGATATGTTCCCACAGTTTGGTAGGCGATCTTCACCCCATCTATGCCATTACCGCCACTAATAATCTATGACACTTCAATAAAAATAACATCTATGCTGATCGGTCTCATTTTAGCAGCACCTTGTTGGTGTCAGAAAGGATTGTGTTGTCGAACAAACGAGTGTGGAAAGAGGATGGTGAAGAATCGCAGTGAGACGAGAAGAAAGGATCAAATTAAAAGCACCTTTGTCATAATGGACTCAGCGTGGAAAGGAGAAGTTTAATGAGGTGTGGACAAAACCCATCTCTGGAGCCACAAAATGCTATGAAAGGCACGGTGACACATCACTATTATACCCCGGGACGTGTACGCTCACGCCGACGGCCCTCTGATTTACGACAGCCTAGTCCTCCTAGCTCCGAACTCTGAAACCACAAACCTGCCGCCTCACAGCCATTCAGTTCAATGGCCTAGAGAAGAAGCGCTGAAAAAGAACAAGTGTGGAAAGACTGGGGGAAAAATGACAACACGGATAAGACAAATAGGCACCTGCCATCTGCCTCCGGCACAACGTTATAGTTAAACACCGCAACAAACTTCCTCCGTATGTGAGCCGGGAATGCTGAAATAGTATAATTAGGTTATAGTGAGAGTGGACTGACATCAGCGCATTCTTGTGCATTTGCGTCCATAAACCCGGAGTACATAAATCTTTGTTTGACATTGCGGCGTAGGTGTAAACGGCGCTATCGGAGACGAGAACAAATGGAGAGAACAGGCCCCTGAGAATGTGTCAAATGTCACCCACCAGACATTCGACGAGAGGTCTATTGTTTGTTTTCACAGCTGGTAATAGCATCATTTTTTCCTGATTTTGAATTGGTGTCAGGAATTGTAAATAGAATTGTTATCTGGCAGCCAGATGCAGGCTCTCCCACCTCTGCTCCTTAAGCGATTCTTATTGTGTTGTACTAAATTGCATTTCAGCTTGGATTGTTTAGTTTAATTTGTCTTAAGAACGCTGTGGATCTCAATATGTCTCTCTCTCTCTCCCCCACCCAACCCTGTTTGCTCTATATCTGCTCTCTAGCTATCATATCGCCTTCTTCAGAGCTCATTGCCTCCCAGCACTGTAGCAAAACTGTTTACGGATGTTGCCAAGACAACAAGACTGCTGCCCTGGGTGTTGGACTGGCTGGGTGTCCTAGTACGTATAACCTTCATGAACCCTTATCAATTGACTAGTTCAGTAGCATACAGCTGAGTTTGATTTAGTCATGTACATAAGCTTTTTATTAAAGAAATTACTATTTTTATTTAGCAAGGACACATTAAATTGTGTGACAGTAAAGACACATGATGATACTAAAGCTAAACGTATCATCAAAGCGTTCTATTCATAAAAGTATCCTGATAAAAAATGCAGTACAGTTTAGATGAAAATATTAAGTTCCTCAACTGACCCTTCGCAAAGTAGTAACTTCGTTACCTTTGCTGTGTGTGACGAGCCATGGCGCTCTCACGCCACACATCATGTTCTTACGCAGTAAAAAATACATTGCGGAGCAAAAAAGAAACTGACAACGCCGACACAAGACAGAGCAGGTTACTTTTGGTATAAAACAAAGTCTTAGCTTTCAAATTTTGTCATTTCTTTAAGAAATTCGAACAATAAATACTATTTTGTTGTGACAGATCGTTGTAGTGCCTTGATTATCTCTTCCCTTTACTGGTTATAACGCAAAATAAACGTGAATGAACATCAGACGGTCCACCAAAGTTAATCTACTCTCTTGTGTGGTTTGTTTGTCGGACAAAAAGGCAGATTTGGCGCTGTGATTGGTCAGATCGACTGTCAGTCAAACTCTTGGCAAAGGGTCAGTTGTCTTCAATATTGATTATTAAGCATCGAAATTAGGCATCAAATGTCAACCTTGACCACAAAACCGGTCATAAGGGTCTATTTATACATCATCTGAAATCTAAATAAATAAGCTTTCCATTGATGTATGGTTTGTTACATCAACGGAAACAATATTTGGACAATAAGAACAATATATGGCCGAGATACTACTATTTGAAAATTTGAAATCTGAGGGTGTGAAAAATCTAAATATTGAGAAAATTGCCTTTAAAGTTGTCCAGAGTTCTTAGAAATGCATATTACTAATCAGAATTTAAGTATTTACGGTAGGAAATGTACAAAATATCTTCATGGAACATGATCTTTATTTAATATCATAATGATTTTTGGCATAATTTTGACCCATACAATGTATTTTTGGCTATTGCTACGTTTTGTGGTTCAGGGTCACAAATCAGCATATTAGAATGATTTCTGAAGGACACTACACTACAATAGAAATCAGTTATTTTAAATTGTAATAATATTTCACAATATTACTACATTATATTAGTACATTTTTAATATTTGTATTAAATGTCATGTTTTTTCAGTGCAAAAAAGCAACGATAAAAGCATGGACAAAGGAATGATCTTACATGGGAAGCAGACATGTTATAGGCTCATTAATATTATTAAGATGACATGTTATTTGTACAATAGTTGCTGAAGCGAATAAATGTGTGCTAGCTATATTTGAAATTGGGCGTTTGTTTATTTAAACCACTGCTAGCGCAAACGAATGACAGAGGTTTCTTCTTGGTCCTGACATTTTATGCCCCTCAAATCTAAACTCTTGAACTATAACAATTCATAATAGTAAATATTCAAAAACAATTGTGTTTAATTATCCAAAAGGTGAGTGGATGTACTTTTTCAAGTTGGGAAGTCTACGGATGAACTGCACTTAAATTTCCAAATGCGTATTATGGCCAATTATAGATAAATAGGCAATGTTCTATTTCAGTTTGTAACCCTGACCACAGTCCAAAATATCACTTAAATGTCAAATTCTGTCATGAAACTCTAGATGGCGCAGGCTGATTTGTCATTAAAGCAAACTGAATATATTCACAGTGTTAAGCTACTTGTCACAAGCTGATTGGTTCATGTTGTATACGCAGCCAATAAGCTTGCTGCTTTACATTAAATTGGCTGGTTAGCATTCACTAGAACATTTCGCAGCATGCTTTTGGAGTTCCTCTAAAACCCTCCACCTCCCCAGCTCCACCTGTTCAAATCTGCTACAGTTTATTCGTGCAAATGTATTGGCAGTAGCAAGTTCCTGTACTTGTTTTGAAGCAGTAATAATCTACAACAACAGCAATAACCAACCTCAGCGGCAATTCAGCATCGTACCAGATATATTCAGATATAACACTGTCATATCAATTACCATGCTAAAATCTTCAGATAGTTGTCATGATAGAACTGTGTGTTAAATGTAAAATACGTTCATGATTTGTTGTCGCATCCCACCTGGTTGGGATGTGAAGTAACATGCTGTCAATTTATAGATTGTGTCCCTTTCGTCTTCAGGTGTGTGTCAGTGTAACCATTACGGCTCATACGGAGGCACCTGCGACCCGTCCACCGGCCAGTGCTCCTGTAAACCCGGCGTCGGGGGACCCAAGTGCGACCGCTGCGAGCCCGGATTCTGGAACTTCCGAGGCATCGTTACAGAGAACATGAGTGGCTGCACACGTAAGCGTTCCTCTCTTCTCTCTTTCCTGGTGATTTGCTTTCAGGGCATTTTCTGTTAAATGTGTTAAATGTTCCTTTCTAATCCGAAATCCGAAGTGACAACCTACTCGTTTAACGTGCGCTATCCTCCCGGCCCCAAATGCGATTTCTGTCAAAACAAGCATTTCGAGTTAAGCCTCGGAGCCACCGCGGGTAATGGGAACTGTGCGAGAGTGCAGCGTGGCTTGACCTATAAGTTCTGCCTACAGACCAATAACGCTCTGACGCACGTATTTGTGTGTTTGTACACTGCTACAAAGCCTAGGATAGGAAAACAAGCATGATTGAAACAGTTTGTGCTCTGTCTCAGGGGTCCTTGGAGCATTAGCACATTCTGTAGCCACGCTCGCTCTCACCCCGGGGCTTTTTGACCCCGCTTTGAACTCCGCCAGGCTGCGGTCACTGACAGAGCGAGCGCTATTGCTGTAGCTGTGGGGTCACAGAATGTAGCGGCTTCAGATTGCCTGCATGCATTTGGCGGATGTGTGGATGTTTTTGTCAGAGTGGAATTGAAGAGAAAGAGACAAGGAATCTAATCAAAACTGTTCAACCAGATAAGGCTGACAGCCCTCTCTCTCTCTCTCTCTCTCTCTCTCTTTCTCTTCCTCTCTCTTCATCAGCGTGTAACTGTGATGCAGCGGGTTCGGTTCGTGATGACTGTGAGCAGATGTCAGGGCTGTGCTCGTGTAAGCCTGGAGTTAAGGGCATGAAATGCAACGTGTGCCCCGACGGCAGTAAGATGGGAGCCAACGGCTGTGACAAAGGTAACGCCGGGATTTTAATTAGCACAAAACTCAGACAGTCTCTCCAGGATTGCACTTCTGATGCAGCTAGGTTGGGGTTTTTTATGAATTATAATTAGGCCTGTTTTTCTAAATGTTGGGTACATGTAGAAATAATAAAAATCACGACGCAGGTTAATTAATAGTCTTTGTTCATTCAACACGTTCTGAGAAATAAGGCTTTTAGAGTCATGTCAGAACCATGGTATAGTGGTAAGATCTCATTGGGATTAGGGCTGAGAAAACAAATGGATGCATCGCGAATCAAGAAATGATTTTGATACGATTTTCAGAATGCATTGCAATTCTTTCTCAAATTGATTCTGAGCTTTTAACAGTAGATGCCACTGCTTGCTTTAAGAACAGACACATTCTGCTTGCTTCCAATTTCTTACACACACTTGAACCTAAAATAATCATTCATAAAGTCCAGAAAGGTTCAGATGAATTACATGGGTGCAATTTCGCATCTTAAGCCAAGGTGCAATTACATGACTAGTGCTCTTCTTTGTAAGCAAAGTGTGCAGTTAAAAACTAGATGAGAGCACCGTCTGCTGGTAAAAACTACACTGAGAGATAATCGTGACGCATTCGGAAAATCTCAGAATCAATCCACGAATCACGATGCAGCGATTTATTATCACAGCTCTAATTGGGATGTGAGTTTGAATTATTTAGATTCGGTTGATATACACTACATTGGACCAATTTTGGATTATTATATGCCAGGTTTTTATATATTTTTCACATTTCTATTACCTTTATCATCATCCAACATCCAGTGAAAGTTAATCCCCAAAACACTTATAATTCAGTAACACTGTTAAACTTAATATTTAGCAAATCTGAAAATAAATATCCATTTTTATACAGTATAATTTGGGCATTCACTGTTTTAGCATTAAAACAACAAATTTTAGTTTTCTGTGTTTATTTTATGATAATATAATTCAGACAACATTTTATAAAATATAATACGGACAATTTATCAATTAGTTTCATTATGTGAAAAGATTTTTTTTTAAATCTTATTTAAATATCTTATAGTGTTTAATAAGATACTTATTAAACGATCGCATCCAAAATAAGTTTTTGTGTACATAATGTATGTATGTGTACTGTGTATATTTATTACAGTATGTATATACAAATATACACACATGTATGAATATATTTAAGAAAAATGTTTTGTTTATATATTAAATATATTTAGATATAATATAAATTATATGAATATAAATATATAAATGTAAACACATGTAAATATTTTTAATACATATACTGTATGTGTGTGTCTTCATATAAACATAACAAATATACACACAGTACCCACACATATATTATGTACACAAAACATTAATTTTGGATGTGATTAATCGCGATTAATCGTTGCTCAGCACTAATTTTATTTAATATCTCTCTTATTCAAATAATTATGGAAACACTTTACAGTAAGGTTTATTAGTTAACATTATTTAAATACTTCAGTTAACATGAACTAAGAATAAACAATACTTCTACAGCATTTATTAATCTTAATCTACTAGTGCATTATTAAAATCAAAAGTTGTGTTTAACATTAGTTAATGTACTGTGAACTATCATGTACAATGAACAGCTATTTTTATTAAATATCTTTAACAAAGATTGATAAATAGTGTAATAAATGTATTGTTCATTGTTCATTCATATTAGTTAATACATTAACTAATGTTAACAAATGACACCTTATTGTAAAGTGTTACTATAATTAATTTATTGTAATAATTTATTTCATTTTAATGATTAATTATTAAATATTATCATTCTAAGCCAGGACCACAAAACTAGTCTTAAGTAGCACGAGTATAGTTGTAGCAATAGCCAAAAATACATTGTATGGGTTAAAATTATTACATTTTTTCATGACAAAAATCTTTAGGATATTAAGTAAAGATCATGTTCTATGAAGGTATTTTGTATATTTCCTACCATAAAATCTTAAAACGTAATTTTTGATTAGTAATACGCATTGCTAAGAACTCCATTTGAACAACTTTTTCTCAATATTTTGATTTTTTTGAACGCTCAGATTCCAGATTTTCAAATAGTTGTATCTCAGCCAAATATTGTTCTATCCCAACAAACCATACATCAGTGCAAAGAAATTGATATACATCAGTTTTAAAAAATTGACCCTTATGACTGGTTTTGTGGTTTAGGGTCACAATTATCTTAAACACTGAGATTTCAGTATAGAAGTAGAAAAAAAAATTCTAAATAAAATTCCAAATAATTATCTGATTTATACTAAATATTCTGGCATCAAGTAATTTCTGGCTTGTAAAACTACATTTCAATTTGTCCTACATTTAGCTATTTGCTATAATTACATGAAATCAATGGAGTTCAAAGTTGAATCTTCAAATGCACACCAGGGGTGACATTAAAATGTTATCCTGATGTCACCCCCTGTGTTGGCATGGTGAGTAGAATGAAGTCACCCTCAGCTATTGACAGGAAGTGAAGAGCTTAATGAACTCAACAGTCCCAGCATAGAAGTGTTCATGCAGCGATCCTGCCAGATAAAAGCTGCCACATGAAAGTGCAAAAGAGGAAGCCAGTCAATGCTGCAGGCCAGGCAGTGCAGCCCAGCGCTCTGATGTCAGAGTACAGAGTAGACTTCTGTGGCAGGCAAGGTCCTGGCTCTGCTACTGATGCAAGTCCATCTTTCTGATGAATATCTTCGGTGGAGTTCGCGGGGCTCGTATCAGAAGTGGGTCAACAAGTAGCCCGCCCTGAAATGACCAGCATATATTTTGATGCTGGTATCCCAAATGTCTGTCCATGTGTGTTAGCTTTAAAAGACTTTTCTTTTAAAAGAGTTTCTTTTTGCTTCTAATACTAAATATCAGTTAAGTATTAATCTATTCCACAGGGCCTGAGGCACTCATGTCCTGTGATGAGCTTGAGTGCTACTTTGGGGCCTCGTGTGTAGTGTTGAACGGACAGGCTCATTGTGAGTGCCCGTCACCAGATTGCGATGAGAAGAACAAGACCAAGGTGAGCTTGCATAAGAGATCCACACTTTACACTTAGTCTAGTGAAGAAAATTTCTTTTCTAATAATGGACATGTTTGTGGACAGGTATGTGGTTCTGATGGGGTCACCTATGCAGATCAGTGCCAGTTGAGGACCATTGCGTGCAGACAAGATAAGGAGATCACTGTGGAGCATTTAGGCCAGTGCAAAGGTGAGACTAGCCTCTTGAAATTAGATTTATTATCTGTTTTTTGCACTAATGCACACAGATGTCTAAGAAACTGTGAATAATTAAGAAAGTTGTTGGCTCATGAACCTCTATTTCAGTCCTCATTCCTTTTGAAAAAAAATAATGATTATATTCTTTTTTTCCAGTAAAATGTTATAAACATGAACAAACCAAGATAAATAGGCTACTTGATAAATAAAAGTATGTAATATAGTCTTAGGTTAAAAATACCAAAAAATATTTTCAGAGAATACATTTTTGTATTTTTACTGTATTTTTTTTAAATCCATTTCAACCAAATTTTGTCAGAGAATGTATTTTTTATGTTTTTTTTATTCTACTGTATTTCTAACAAATGTTAGGGAATGTTTTTTTAATATGTTTTTAATGTTTTTTTTGTTTTTTATTATTACATTTAGTAAAAAAAAAACATGTCAGTCTTTTTTTTCACACTAATACACACAGACATCTAAGAAAATATGAATGATAAATTTTAAAAAAGTCATTGGCACATGAACCTCTATTTAAGTCCTCATGATTCCTTTAACTGAAAAACAAAAATAATCTTAATGATTATTAATGTCTTTTTCCAGTAAAATATTATAACATAAATAGGCTACTTGACAAATAAAAAACAATTTATTTTTACGTTTTTTTCAATTTTAACAAAATTTCAACAAAAAGAAGGATCTTTGAATTTTGAATGTGCTGTTTTTGTTATTTTATTAGATTTTTATTAGCTTTTTTTAATAAATATATGCATAAATGATAGAAAGCACGAAAGTCAGAGCTCATTATTTTCCAGTAAAATATTATAAACATAAATAAACCAAGCTTAAATAGGCTACTTTATAAAAATAGTTTTCAGATAATATATTTTGTATTTTACTGTATTTTTGTCCATTTCAACAAAATTTTGTCAGAAAATTTTATTGTATTTCTAACAAATGTCAGGGAATCATTTTTGAATTAATGTGTTAATGTAAAATTTAATGTGTTTTTAAAATATTTTTATTGTAATTTTATTACATTTAGTAAAGAAGATTTTTTTTAATGGATTTTTGTAGTGTTTGAAACAATTTGTGGTAAAAATAGTGTGGTAAAAACAATACAAAACAATTTTAAAAACCCTGTTATATCACACATGAACAAAAATGAGCAATACATTTATTACAGTATTTATTAATCTTTGTTAATAGTTAATAAAAATACAGTAGTTCATTGTTAGTTCATGTTATTTCACAGTGCATTAACTAATGTTAAGACAAATTTAGATTTTAATAATGCATTAGTAAATGTTGAAATTAACATTAACTAAGATTAATAAATGCTGTAGAAGTATTGCTCATTTTTAGTTAACTAATGTTAACTAATGAACCTTATTGTAAAGTGTTGTAAAGTGTCTTCACAATTATCGATGCTTAGGTGTTTTAACTGAAAAAATACTGATCAAGGTAGTAAATTTTTGCAGTTTTACAAGATTTGTTGGGGCAAACTGTATGGCCCATATTTAGGAATCGGGTCACTGGGTGTGCAGTTGCGTGTGGGATGGATATGGGGGATTTTTATGTGGGTGGTGGGTGTTCAAGGGGACAGGAAACCTGCCTGACTGATGCTCCCCTGTAGATAGAGCCGTGCTGCTTGGTTTCAGGCTGGAGTCTTTGAATCCCCTGGAACTGGGAGACATTTGAGCTGTTTGATTTGCATCACCCCTGTGCGGATTAGGGAGAGTTAACTGCACAGTCTCAGGGAAGCACCTGCAATCCGCCTGCTGATGCTGTTTAGAGGCCTGCTTTGGGTAGAGCAGGCTGTGTAGACAGTTGGGCATCGCTTTCTTTTTCTCAGAAATCGTTCACCGGTCGCTGTGTACATGCGTGGGCAAAGGGACCTGGTAGAAGGCCAAGGTTAAGACTTTCATGTCGGCTGTATGTAAGAAGCGCTATGCCAGCTCACGTCAGAAGGCGTTCTGCAGGGAGCTGCTCAGAGATGGGCTTGACACGTGGTGGACATCGCCAGCTGCCGAATCCTGGATCAGGGCCAATGGCAGGTGCCAGACATTTTCAACAGCAGCCTATGCAGCCACTCTGTCAGACCTGTTAATGCCACATAAGTGCAGCTTGATCTAACATGAATCTGTGTGGAGTTGTTTTTCATAGCTAGAACCAGGTCCATATGGATTCTCTGCCAACAGAAAATTCAAAAGTTCAGTATGTCACTCCTTGCCTTTAATATAAAATCAGTTCGCCGCCTTAGGTGATTGTGAAGAATTAAAAAGCAAATCTGTAATAACCAAAATGTGAATGTGCTTTTTCTATGAAATCCTGTTCTATTTCCGCTGATGTCACTGAGGTCATTCAGGCTATTTTATCATTTTAAACTCACATTTCATTTAAGTCATCCTAGCGTGTGATGCTAATTTTTCAGTAGTGATGGATTAATATATTAATCAGGCTGATTAATTTGCCCATTCTGATGAGTCATGAGCCAAATAAACTTGTGAACAATTTTGTGAATGTAGTAAATAAATACATACATACATACATACATACATATAATTAGTGTATTTATTAAAAATAATACAATAATAACATTCAGATTGTTATTAGCGCTCTATGAAATATGTTTTATGTTTTCTTAAATTCCAATGTATTTTTTTTCCCAAATGTTTTTTCTGTTTTCATATTTCATTTAAATTTTTCTAGACTCTGTTTTAATGGTTAAATTAAAAAATATTTAAAATAATCAAAAAGCATATCTAATTAATTGAAATCGTAAAAGCGTACACAATTTAACAGCAGATTATTAAAAGTTCAAAAAAAATTGTATTTTTAAGTCCCTATAAAATCTTTCTTTTTTTTCTCAAATTCAGTTTTATTTTTATCAAATTTAGTTTTTTCCATTAATTTTAATGGTTTTATTACATTTTAATAATCAAAAGCATCTCTAATTACGTGATTATATATATATATATATATATATATATATATATAATTTTATTTATTTATTCATTTATTTTTTTATTCCAGAAATTCTGGGCTGTGTATTTGAATTTATTTCTGATGAATAAATTCAAGTCAACAATTTCTCTATTAAACATGTCTTTAAAAAGAATGTTTTAATAATAATTTATTAGTAGTAGTAGTACTATCATTACATTAATTATATATTTCTGTCAAGAGTTTCTTCAAGTTAAACCGAACTTTTATTTTGACGGTTTGCTTTGAAGACTTTTATGAGGGTAAAATGCCCACAAAGTGACTCTCAGAGCAGTTCTAGAGATTATGTTTATGTGTCCATATACTCATATATTGAGGTGGAAGAGGCTGAAAACACCGCAAGCGTCACACGCGCTTCAGTATGTGAAACCGTGTGCCTGCAACACTAGTCCATATCGTGTTTTGATTTGTGCACTGATCTACTTTTGATTTATTCATCCCAAATTTGTCTACAATATACAGTAAATTTAGGTGTTTTCCGCATCATGAAAGTCATGCGGCCCTTCATATTGGTCATGGGTGACTAATTTTCACCATCCAGTCAGTTTTTTTTGTGAACAGCAATTTGTGTCAGCAAATATTTTAGTTATTTGATTACAGCTCACATTTGGCAAACTGAAAATGGACCTGGTTATGTTACAACACAGCACAAACTGATGTTTGGAGATCACAATTGGACCATCATCCCTGTAGTCATTAACCAGAGTAACTCTCTGTCTTGCTCTGTTTTTTGGCATTACCTGCCTGCATGACAAGAATCCAGCTGCTCTTCTGGGTTTACTCAGGGATCTAGGAGGAAGTAGAGAGCGGGCTTAGGTTGGATCTTCACCAGCCTAGGGCGGAACTGGCAACAGCAGGACCATTTATTAATTTCTTCTCCGACATGTTGGGTAAAGCGGCCCGGGCTTCAGACTGCTCGGCAGCCCTGAGGTGGAGGGGTTAGATCACAAGCTCATTTCACGTGTGACTGGATGTGAATTAGCCGAAAGCCTGCCTTTCTCTCTATATTTCTCCCGCTGATCTCTTGACGCTCTCTCATCATCAACTCTTCTTGATGACAAACGGCGCTATGAAACGCCACACGGAGCGAGTTACTCCTCATGTTGCCATAGCAGGCAGCAGATGAGGCAATCAGTGGCACATCTTGGTACATGATGCAGGGCGTTCAGGGTCTTGAATGGCTGAGAAACTTTTGGCTCATCAAGAGTCCAAGACTTGGCAGTTCCTTGCGCTCACATATGGTGTCATCACCTGTACGCTTGCTGCAAATTGGCAGTCTACACATTAGCATATGGGACGGGCGGCTCTCGGCGTACATGTTAGGTTTGGTCATCGTTTTTGTTCTAAACAATATTTTCCGGTTTCAATACCAGTTTATCTCTGTCGTGCCACGGAAAAGAATTTCAAATCATCCCTCAGTGTTTAAAAATAAACTTAAAATGGAAACATACAGGGCAAGGCCTTACAGGCAGGATAGATGTTAAAATACAAACTGTCTTCTCTGATAAAATTGCTTACTCGCCTTGTCTGTGCAAAGTTACATCCAATTTTTCAACTTTTCTCATTACCATGTAAAGGCGGTAAACCCTGCAAGGTACTATTTACATAGGAAAAAATCCTCCCACAAGACTTTTGTCCCCTAGAGTTTACCTAGAGTTTATCCGCCTACTACAGCAGTAGTACCACTGCTATAAGGACCTTTAAAGCAAGTGTACATCTCAAATAACTTCCATTTTGTATGTAAGAATATTTACTGTATGTTTTAACAATATGACAAGAGTATTAGTGTAAATTACTCTGATTTACCCTGTACACCAGTTCTTCTCAACTACACTGTAAAAAATAAAAAACACAATTTGTTGAGTCAGCTTAAAATAATTTGTTACCCTGCTCAACTTGAAATGTTAAGTTGTACTAAGTAACAACTTGGATATTTGTGTTTGCTAAACTTAACAGATAGGTAAGTAACCCAGCTGCCTTAAAATTTTAAGTTGATTCAACTCAAATATCTAAGTTGTCACTTAGTATAATTTAACATTTCAAGTTGAATAAACTTTTTTTGAGTTGACTGAACTTAAAATTTTAAGGCAGCCAGGTTACAAATTATTTTAAGTTGACTCAACAAATTGTTTTTTACAGTGTAGGGGCCTCGGCAAAATTCCAAGGGGGCCTCGTAAATAGAAACCGTAATGGATAACTTAATCTAAAATATGTAGACCACGTTGTCTTTGTTTGTAAAACATCTTATAAGACTTAAGATATTCAGCAATCAGACATAAGTGGTTGAACATACTCTAGGCCTCAAAACTAGACACACAAACCTCAAGAACAGTTGCAATCAACAAATGTTAAAAAGATGAGCTCTTTACATCACAATGCAATAAATAAATAATAATAATGACAAAACAACAACAACAAAAAGTTTAAATTAAGTCAGCAAAACAACAATCCTGTAGAAGTAACTGCATAATTTATTCATGCTGCAGTGCTTGCTGGGAACTCACAGAGCGTTACCATTTCAACAATATGAAATTCTTTGTTCAGACAACTGTGTTCGACTAGAAGGAACAACATTTGGGGTAATTTTGTTGGCCTGACAAGATTTTTTATGTCATTTAAAAAAAAAAGCTTTTTTTTTTTTTTTGTATGTGAGACTCAAAATGTTTCGTAAGCCAGGGTTCCTTTTGTCTAGAAAAAACATGGATATATGAAGTAGTGATTTCTAGATCTGAAAACGTCACCTTTATATTTGTGACCCTGGACAACAAAACCAATTTTAAGTAGTACGGGTATATTTGTAGCAATAGCCAAAAATAAATTATGTGGGTCAAAATGATAGATTTTTCTTTTATGCTGAAAATCATTAGGATATTAAGTAAAGATCATGTCCCATTAAGATACTTTGTAAATTTCCTACCGTAAATATATCAAAACTTAATTTTTGATTAGCAATATGCATTGCTAAGAACTTCATTTGGACCAATTTAAAGGCAATTTTTTATTTTCATTTTTTTTGCACCCTCAGATTCCAGATTTTCAGATAGTTGTATCTCAGCCAAATATTCTCCTATCTTAACAAACCATACATCAATGAAAGCTTATTTTTTCAACTTTCAGATGATGTGTAATTCTCAATTTCAAAAAATTTACTCCTATGACTGTTTTTTTAGTCCAGGGTCACATTTAATAAAAGTATATATCTTGTCTAAAAAAACTCTTAAAAACAACATTCCTTGACACAAAAACAGTATTATTTATAAAATGATGATGGATTTGATTGTCTGCCATGACACTCGCTGTGAGAAATAACACAAACGGAGTGATACAAATGGTGAAACGGTTGGAGTTCTGTATTACTAGAATATTGCACTCCTCTCAGCCAATCAGATTCGAGGAACAGAAAGAAGTGCTGTATGTGTATATATACGGTGTAAATACATGTATACAATGTATACATATATATGTACACTGTGAGTAAAAAAAAAAAAAAAACAATTAAATCCTTACCCTTAATTCGTATCCTGTAAATCACAAACTGGACATCGGGGGCCTTAGAGTCAAAATGGTGAAACCACTGCTCTACGAAGTAAAGTAATAGCATGTAAATCTTTAGTTTTTGCCTTAACTAGCACTGGGAGATTTGACATTTTGTTGATGCCATGCCTTTTAATTAATTGACACTGCATCGCTGTATTGCACATAGCCCCGTCCCCATGAAATCTCATTGGTCCAAAATTCTGCTCCACTTAGCAGAGAAGATGCTGTCTTGTGTGGCCAGACTTGTGGACAGGCCGCAATCATAGTTTGTCTGGTTAGGACAGGAGCTACACTTGTTTTTACAAACTGAAGGATGAGTTGAAATTACTTTCTGTGGTGCTAGATTTGCATTAAATATACTGTTTATGGAGCTTGGCTTATTTTGAAACCAAAGCAATCTTCTTTACCCCTTTCATTTTTTAGTTTCTCTCTCTGCCTCTTTCAACTTCACTTCCGCCTAAAATACACACGCGCGTACAGTATTGTATGAAAAGACAGAAAGCCATCTTAATAACAGCCTTTCAAAAATAAGTATACGGCTATGGCGACTGAAGATGACAATGATTTTTGCGTCTCCTAATTGTGCAGCCTGCCTCTCTGAAAACCAAATGGAGCGTTAAACTTGATTAAGGCGAACTGACTGCTCCCGTTGCCAGTTGCTCTCTTTCAGCGTGCGTATTTGTGTCACAAAACCCAACGCTGAGGCGAACGACTCGAAGCCCACACCCCAGATCTCTCTTCCCCTCAGAGCTAACGCTACGCTGAGCTCCTGAATGACAGGTGCAGCCGAGTTGAAATAAGGAAACGCATGCCGTGACACACGGCGATAGCATCGGTGCTCTCCCGCACAAAGCTAGCGTATCTACACACTCGCCCAGGCTGTGACAGCCAGTCTGATAGAAGTAGTATTTCTGTAAGGTATCGTATTTCACACCTCGTCAGCTACTCGCTGTTCAAATGCGAGATGATTAGCATGTAATTAAGAGCCTGTGCTAGCATGTTATCGGGTTCCCGACCAAGCACGGTTAGCCTGTACACGAGGGATCTGTTAAAGTTGAGCACAAAGCCACGGATGATTGGGCGTTCGGATCCCTCGGTCCCTATTGTGGTGAAGTCTTCGCCTCGATTCGTCCGCACCGCGGTTATTATTGTCCTCTGAATCTTTTTTATACAATATCAGAGAATGTGCATCTTTGAAGAAGACTCTTGCATTGGTAATGTCTTTTTTAAGTTCGAGCTCAGCTGCTGCAGTGGAGAGGTTTGCGAGAGTGTTGACAAGGCTGCGGTGGTTGGAGCGTCGACGGATGCCTGCACCGAAGTGAGGGCTTCCTTTGAAGATGCAGCTAAACCCTGCTTTTCTGCCCTATTTATATCAATCATTCATCACTAGAGGCTCTGGCTGTCTGTGATTAAAGCCTCCCTACAGGAGGGCAACATCTGAATATGTATATATAATTCATATCTACAGGCACTCTCTCACATGCACAAGCACACTCTCTCACAGATCAACCGTATTCTGCAGTCTCAAACCCAGTAGTGCATAAACACTTCTGGTCAAGAGTCTGTGTAATGATCGGGTTGAGCTTGCGGAAAACCTAGCTTTTAAAAACCTCAAAGAATCACATCAGAAAGAAGCGCTGCAGCAACCTGGGTCTTCTACATGTGTAGTTCATTAATTTCATAGGGAATTTAAAGGCATAGTGCACCCAATAATGGAGATTCTGTCATTATTTTTCTCTTTCTCGTCATTCCGAACTTGTGTGACTTTTAAGAGATAAGGTTTAAAGAATACACTGGCTGCTATTCTTCTACGTAATGAAAGCAAATAAGTACTCAGACTGTCTAGCTACGAAACGACAAAAAAGCATCATGAAAGTGGTTTGTATGAGTCTTCTGAAGCCAAATTTAAAGAAATATTTCACCCAATAATACATATTATCATAATTTACAGTACTCACCCTCATGTTGTTGCAAACCTGTATGATTTCTTTCTTTTGTGGAACTTAAATATGAAATATGAAGTATGTCTTTCTTTGTTCAGTCGTAAAGAAATTGTTTTTTAAGGAAAACTTTTCAGGATTTCTCTCCATATAATGGACTTCTATGGTGCCCCCGAGTTTGAACTTCCAAGATGCCGTTTAAATGCAGATTCAAAGGGCTCTAAACGATCCCAGCCGAGGAAGAAGGATCTTATCTAGCAAAAGGATGATTTTGAAGTTGGAGAAGAAAATGAGATAGGAGTTTTTTGACATAACCTAACTGTCATGAACCGGAATACACAGAGTTCACACTGAGCTAGACAAGCATTTGAGGTTAAAAAGTATATAAATTCTAAATTTTTGTAGAAAATAACTAATCATTTCGCTAAATAAGACCCTTCTTTCTCGGCTGGGATCATTTGGAGCCCTTTGAAGCTGCATTTAAACTGCATTTTGGAAGTTCAAACTCGGGGGCACCATAGAAGTCCATTATATAGAGAGAAATCCTGAAATGTTTTCTTCAAAAAACATAATTTCTTTACAACCAAAGACAGAAAGACATAAACATCTTGGATGACAAGGGGGTGTGTACATTTAGCTGTAAATTTTTGTTCTAGAAGTGATCTACTCCTTTAATATCTCTAAAAACTATTTTGGTACCAGAATTTCCACATGAAGAGTGAACTGTTCCTTTAAGTCGTTATTCACTGTATTCACTGAAAATCTTTGTTCTAGCTCTACTTGGCATGTTCATTAGAGTTTATGGGACTAGAATGAATCTTTTTTGTCACATCTTTTCTATAAATTGGCTGATTCAGTTCACAGAACCGTTCTAAATGATTCCCTCAAAAAACCAACTGATCCAGATCAGTTATATTAGTCATTTGGATCAATTTTATTCTGCCTTTTTGAAGTCATTGTAATCATATGGAAAAGAACGACACGGACATTCATTCAAAATCTCTCCTTTTATGTTCTACACAAGAAAGAGAAAGTCATAGAAGTTTGGAACTACATGAGGTGCAAGTAAATGACAAAGTGTTCATTTTTGGGTGAACTAATTGTTTTAAGACTAAGCCCTTGTTGTTTGACTACAAAAGGGGCTCTTTGCAGGTGTTCAGGTGTTGGGGTGTAATGAAGCTTAAGTGATATGATTGAAACACGATGCTTTTTGCAGGCAGGAGTGGGTTTATTCCTGGTGTTTTCATGCATCTGATTTTGATATGAATCTGTGAGGCATACAAAGCGTTGCTCAGGCTAAGGACAACCTGCTGAAATCATGCTGAGGCTTTTTTTGTTTGTTTTAATGGCAAGGAAAAATGGGTGGGAGGTAGAATTCAAAGGTGAGAAAGAAGGCTTACAGAAACATTTCCATCTATGCTTACCCATCATTCCATTCCTGCTTTCTCCCAGAATCCATTGAGCTGACGGCCAAACCCACCCCCTTCCCAACCACCCACCGCACCACCCCTCCCACCGCTCACGTCAAGATCACCAAACAGAGCCATGGCCTCACCACCGCCACCACTTCAAGCATTCCCGAGGATCTGGACAGGTTCGTGGTGGAGGCACTGCCTCCACCGAAGGTGGTCGAGGCAGGAAAGTACTCCAGCTCTTTCACCACCCACCGCCCCACCACACTCAACAAACCACCCCGCACCCCATCCCCACCCCTGGACTCCAGCCCTGACTTTGACGAATCGGGCAGTGGAGAGCCCAGTGGGGACGACGAGATGGTGAGCGGAATGGAGGAGAGCGGAGAAGAGCCACTTGGTAATGCATTCACCATAATCTTTCAGTCATAAGGGGTTTAGGCATAATTGTCAAGAACAGATGACAAGAGATGATGAAATTCTCCCTTGTATGGACTGACCTTGTGTGCAAGATGACCTCGACTCGAATTGTAATGGCATATCAATTTAACACTGCCCATTATCTCAGCGCCCATTATTATTTGAGAGGTTTTGACACCTGACATCCAGCCGCTAAGTGAGCGGTTTCATTTGGAACCACTTTGGTGAATAATTCACCAAAATGACTAGCTTCAGTTTTTAGCGTGACCTAACCTTATGAGTAAGCCTCTTCTAAAGGCCATTTCATATGATGTCAAGGCAGCCACTGTTTCTTTCTCTCATGTGAGCTGTCTGTTTTTATCTGGAACCAAGCTTAAAACATAGACCCAGTGAAATTAATTGAGTTTTCTTTATTTTATGTCGACATATTTTCTATTGAAGTAAGAATTGGGGGTAGGACATATCAAAGGGCTCTGACATTATTTTAAAGTTCACTTGCAAAAATTTACAGATAATTTACTTACTCCTTTGTCATCCAAGATGTTAATGTCTTTCTTTCTTCAGTTCTTCAGTTCTTCATGTCTTTCTTTTTTCACTGGTGCCCGTGAGTTTGAACTTCCTAAATGCAGTTTAAATGCAGCTTTAAAGGGCTCTAAATGATCCCAGCTAAGGAAGAAGGGTCTTATCTAGCGAAACAATATTTTCTAAAAAAAAATACAATTTATATACTTTTTAACCTAAAATGTTCGTCTTGTCTAGCTCTGCGTGAACTCTGTGCATTCCGGCTCAGTACAGTACTCAAAATCATCTTACATCGCTGCAGAAGTACCAACCTAGTGTTTACAAAGTGAACACGCAAGGAGGGTCAAACACCCTTTGCAAAAAAGGTAAAACAGCGATATAGGATGATTTTGAAGAATTTTCGAGTTCACACAGAGCTGGACAAAACAAGCGTTTGAGGTTAAAAAGTTTATCAATTGTACATTTTTTTAGAAAATTAACCGAATGTTTTGCTAGATAAGACCCTTATTCCTCAGCTAGGATCATTTAGAGCCCTTTGAAGCTGCGTTTAAACTGCACTTTGGAAGTTCAAACTCGCGGACACCATAGTCCACTTTATGGAAAATATTCCTGAAATTTGTTTCTCAAAAAACACAATTTCTTTACAACTGAAGAAAGAAAGACATGAACATCTTAGATGACAAGGGGGTGTTCTGGAAGTGAACCTCTCCTTTAAGTAGCAAGTTATTTTAAATTTACTGGTTCTCAAACGGTTTTCACCCGGATTGTACTTAGGCAGACCAACATGTTACAAATGCAATCACTTATTTTTGTAGTTATTATATTAGTTTTAGATTTAAAGCATATAAAATGACTAAAATGTAAATATATTTACAGTACATTTCTGTCATATCCCATTTATAACTAATTTTGATTATATTATTGGTCACATTTTATTATTTCCAGACCAGCTGAGAACCACAGCTAGTTAATTTCCACCTTTCAAAACCTTGACAGCTCATGGAAGAAAGCAACAAAGACACTTACAAAATGAATCATTTCCAGGCGCTAACTATAATTTACATGTGTATTAAATTGGTTATTAAAGAAAATAAAGTATGACGTTAACATACTCAAATAATCCTACTCCAACAAGCAATGGCAAGTAGCTAGAAATGGAAAAATTAAATGATTTTAAGTTAAATTAATTAAAAATTCTAAACATTAGCCTATTTTGCCAGATGTGGATCTGTTATTTTTGTCAACCTTCTGCACACTAGCATAGAAAAGTAATAGATGTGGACTCTAATAGCCACAAAACTCCAATTTTGCTCTCCACTACAGCCGCCTCTAGGTTGACATACAAGTGACAAATCCCTCAATCCCTTTACTTGTTTTGTGTCCTTCACCCCCACGATACATAAAGTAGACCAGCTATTTTTATTCAGCTAATGCTGGCTTTACTGTTTAACTGCCTGAACTGGTATAAGAGAGAGCAGCAGGGCCTCAGATTTATTCTTTTGTCACTGTTGGACTGGAGCGCTCTTTGACACAGGACACATGAAGTCTGTCTGACATCGGAGTGGGAGGCATCTCTTGGGACTTTCTGATGACTTTCTGCCTCCCAGTGAACCAATAGCCTGTAAGGCTGAAGCAGTGTGGCGGCCAGCGTGCACCTCGGGGGCAGCGGCTCATAAATTTGCCCAGAGACACGGTGAAAAGACGTCCAGGGATGCTTTCCAGCTCTACGCCAAAAGTCATTTTCCACCACTCACTATTTTCACACGCTGCCTCTCTCATACTCACAGAGCCCTTGAACATCTGACGGCTTTATGGCTTGTTTGGCAAGCAGGAGATATTTTGCTCCAACCCACAGTGCTAATCTTCTGTATATATACTTGTAGGTGTGAGGCTGGCTCTGTAGCGAAGACAGTTTTAACAAGCTATTGTTAGGGTTTGACTAAATGTGAGTTTGAAAAGTAGGAATACATCAAGAAAGATGTAAAAGTCATTTCACAGCTCTTTGCAGATTGTTTACTGCAAATCAAAGAGTCAACCATAGAGCCGTCTGCCTCTGTAATTATTTGCACCATAATTTTCCTTCTCCACAACTTGACATGTTAATTGTTTTCGCAATTATACAAACATAGAGATACCAGTTTTAACTAGTTAGAAGCATAGAAGCTTCAAATCCTGCTCGTGTGACGTCTTCATCTCTCTCTTCAGGTACAGCAGTAGCAACTACCACTCTTCCCACAGCCGAAGAACGGTCTTCCTGTGACAACACACCTTTCGGCTGCTGTCCCGACGGAAAGACGGCCGCCATCAGCTCTGAGGGTACAAACTGCCCCTGTAAGTTCCCGCCAATCACTCTTAACCAAGTGTCGCTTATTTTATACTACTGATAACAGCACGTGTTCAGTTATTAACCGGGTGACCAGCTCTATGACTAAGCCGCCAACAGCGATTATTCTTTTTATCCTGCAAGACTGAGAGGATGGTGAGGAGGAGGGGGCCGGAGTTGTTAATGACAGGGGAAACCACTGTCTATGAGACATGCCATATGAACGTTGATTTTGTGTGCCCAGGGTCCAAAATTAGTACTTGTCATGCGCCAAATGACTGTAAAAATTACCGGTTACTCACAAATTGTCTTGTGACTATAAGGAATTGATATAATACACTGTTGAATTGAGTTGTGTATATAAAGAGTATACATAGATGTAATTTTAACATTTTAAAATGTAATTTATTTTTGTGCTGCAAAGCCAAATTCTCAGCAGTCATTACTCAAGTCTTCAGTGTCAAAAATCATTCTAATATGCTGATTTGGTGCTCAGGTATTTCTATTTATTAATAATGTTGAAAGCAGTAGCACTGCTTAATAAGAATCTTACAAACCACAAACTGTTGTGTATGTAAACAGTTAATTTTGGACCCTGAGTATGCCAGATGCAGGGGAGCAGGTTCGATGTCAGTAGCCGTAGCAAATGGATAAACTAATTCTCCAAAATGCGTTTTGACTGGCATTAGACCAGATGCGTCCATACACACACAAACCTTTTTTCTCACACCAGTCCCATCTGTTTTATAAGAGCACAAATTATACACAATGGAGACTAATCAATACAGGAGAGACAGCCAGTAGCAGGCAGATGTTTTGTGTTCTCTGTATGGGAACACTAGGTCAAGTGTTCACATCTTTTCTCATATCCGTCAGCCGGGTCTCGTAACTCCCCACCGTTTATTGGCGATTTGTCACAGCGGCCAGGAGCGAGGGCCCTAATGTCCATTGCGTTCAGTCTCTGCTGTCAGCTCGAGCTCTCCCCATGTCTCTCAAGCGCTAAGGAGAACTCCCTCTCACATCAAACTGTTTTACTCAAAGGCTGAAAACAGCAAACAGTGCAGTTTACCCCCTGCTGCCTAAATACGATAATGGATACAGTTGAGGTCAAAAGTTTACATACACCTGGCAGAATCTGCGAAATGTTATTTTTTTATTCAGTACAGACCCGAATAAGATATTTCACATAAAAGATGTTTGCGTATAGTCCACAAGAGAAAATAATAGTTAAGTTTGTAAAAATTACCCTTTTCAAAAGTTTACACACACTTGATTCTTAATACTGTGTTGTTACCTGAATGATCCACAGCTGTTTTTTTTTTTTTTTAGTGGTAGTTCATGAGTCCATTGTTGGTCCTGAACAGTTGAACTGCCTGCTGTTCTTCAGAAAAATTCTTCAGGTCCCACAAATTCTTTGGTTTTTCAGCATTTTTGTGTATTTGGACCCTTTCCAGCAATGACTGTATGATTTTGAGATCCATTCTTTCAAACTGAGGGCAACTGTGGGACTCATATGCAACTATTACAGAAGCTTCAAATGCTCACTGATGCTCCAGAAGGAAAAACCATGCATTAGGTGTATGTAAACTTTTGACTTAAACTTCCTTTAATGCTATAAATTAAAGGAAAAGTTGAAAAAGAAGCCACCCTCAAGCCATCCTAGATGCATATGACTTTTTATTTTCAGATGAATACAATCAAAGTTATATTACAAATGTCCTGGCTCTTCCAAGCTTTATTTTAATTTTTAGGTGAACTATCCCTTTAAGCTTCCCTAATGAAAACCTGTTCAACCAAGTTATAATTGATTAGGTCATGTTGAAATAATCAATCCAGTTTCCCAGTACTCAGATTATACCAACAATATCCAAAAAGTAACAAAAAAATTGACTTCAAAATTAAGTTTGGACCCTGGAAGAAAGTATTCGAAGAATAAAAGCCTAACAGTTCTTTTACTACAAGAATCATGTTGGTTGGTGTTCATTCTCCTCTGTTGTCATTTATGAACCAATTCCAAGCTTATGATTTAAACAGGGAGTCTAAGATGCCTCTACCTCTTTGCATAAAAGTTAAAATGTTAGTTAAGAATGAATTTACATATCTAATGTAAATTAAAATTATATATCTCATTGCACAAGAGGAAGCCATCTGGACGCTTTGTAACCAAAGATAAGGCTAGTTTTAATGAGTGCACGCTAGAAATGATGGACCATAGCCGTATTGTGGCGGAGAATTTAGGACTTTAATTTGAATCCACATCTAAAGCCTGATTTCTCCACATGTCTTTGCGCTCCGTGGGAAATTCCTGTCCTCAGATGTTTCCGATTTAGAATCCGATCGCTGTTTCCCTCCATCTCTCTTCACATTCAAATCTCCCCCATTTGCTCCTTTTTGAAAGTCCCATCAGATACGAGGTGATGTGTGTCTGTGCAAAAAGACCCTTATCATGCAGTTTTAACCAGCTTCTGTCACTCACCCGTTCCTGGGATTAGAAGACAATTACGGCTATCTTTCACGATAATCATACAAGTGCTTATCCCGGTCCCAGCCAAGCTGGAGCCTGGCCGGCATGATTGATTTGGGCAATTTGTTCAGCTGATTACATGCTGCACAGAACCCAGCATCAGACCCGCTCCCCACTCTCCGTCAGTCGTTTATTCATTATTTATTTTTCTCCGTCATGTAAAAACGGGCCTCTGATCCTCTCTCACTCTTTTTCCGCTTATTAGTGTCAATGAGAAAGGTCAGCAGTAATCTTAAAGGAATGTTTAATGATGACCCCGACCCTAGTCGGGACATATGAAAGTGTCTTTTAACCTTATTTCTGTGATATATTGTGCAATGTATGTCAGTGTCGCTGTCTAACCGATCTCTCTCCACTCAGTCCTCCATGCCAGCTTTTGGGAAGAGTCTCGGTCTGGTAAACTCCAGTCCATCCTTCCTTCCAGACCTTTATCCATATTCTCACATACTTCCCTATACCTCCACCTCCACTGCAAACAAATCTCTCTTGTTCACTCAGTGAACCCCACGACTAACCTCACAGAAGCTCCATCACTAACTTACAGACTGGCATTGCACCAACCACAAGTGTGTAGCTGAGAGTGGACTGGCACTGTGCATCTCATCAAAGTGTCTTTTTATGTAACCATATTTGCTTCCCCGCCTTGCCCTACAGCCACCATGCGTTTCAGCGGCTTCCTGCACCTGGATAAGGTAGAGGGTCAGGAGGTCTTCTACACACCGGAGATGGAGGACCCAAAGTCAGAGCTGTTTGGTGAAACGGCCCGGAGCATTGAAAGCGCTGTGAGTTATGCAGCTCAAACTTATGCTTGAGTTCACTTTCAGTTCAGCTTTGAAAAAAAGTTCAGATTTCGGTTACAGTTTCATTTTAATTAAAAAAACCCTACAAAAACTACATCGAGTTTTACGCCACTTTAGTGATGCTACATTTTTCAGTAGTGTGGCAGTGGCTTAACAGTTTCAAAACACTCTAAACTTGATTGAAGATTAGCTTCTTGTTTATCACAGATCCTTTTCTTGTTTGTTTCAAGCCTTCACTTCTTTATCCAGTCTCTTTTCTCTTGAAGTTGGCCCATTGGGAATTAATGCGGAATGCGTTGTGATAATTGGTGGAATTATCCAGTGAAATAGGTTGAATGTGAGAAAGTGTTTGAAAAAACATGTCTGGTGATCTGTCAGCCTCTGGAAAAGCAGTGCATTAGCATAAGAAAAAAATACAGACACTTGATTTTGAAGTTTGTGATCAATACAAATCCCATTATAGCATCCAGCACTCAAAACTGTCCAGATGCTAAAAATAGTCTGCAATGATACCAACATTTCAGTAGCCCATACCAATACTAGTGAAATTTCACATTATTTGATACTAATTTGAACAGTGCAGAAAAAACTAACATGCTGTTAAATTTTCACCTTGAAATATTAGTTTAAATATAAATAAATTAATTAAAGTATTTCTCAAACACGTAAGCATTACCTTAAACATTACTTCAAATGTTAACAATTAAATTCAGTGAGGTTTTTTTTTCTAGAGGTCGACCGATTATCGGTGCCGATATTAAGCATTTTAATGGTTGTCAGTATCGGTCACTTTCTTAACTGATTTGTTGTCAGTATCGGTCACTTTTTTAACCGATTTGCTACTAAAATAATTAAAAAACATTTAAAGTTTCTGTCAGAGCCCTTGTTATTCTTAATTGTCACATTGATTTTCATTTTTGACATATATATCGGTTCAAAATATTGGTTATTGGTCTACTTGATCTGTAATATTCAGTATCAGCATCAGCCCTGAAAAACACATATCAGTCAACCCCTAGTTTTTCTCTCTTTTTTATTTCTTTAATAATTTTTTTATAATAAATATTTATTTTTTTAATACTTTTCCAAAATGCATTTTTTAATTATAATTTTAATAATCTATTCAATGTTTTTCAAAACACATTACAAAGACAAAAAAGCATGAATTGGGGAACAAATATAAATAAATAGATAATAAAATAAAAGTTTGATTATAATAGCAACAGTGAGCTATTACAAAGTAAATTACAGAAATTTCAAAGGAAAATTAAACATTTGGACGAAGAAGTGTTTTTGATGCATCACCAATAGTTCAAAATCAGCTGCTATCAGTGTTATTTTTGTATGTATACTATTATAGTATTTAGAAATATTTTGAAATTTTTATTTATATATTTTTAGTTTTCATTTTAATTTTCAACATTTTTTATGCTTTTGTCAGTAGTTTTTGGGTATTTCTTATTTTTATCTATCATAGGGTTAGAGATAGTTTTAGTCAATTTAAGTGTAGGCTTTTGATCTAATATTTGCTGTATATTTTATTTGAGTTTAGTTTTATTCCATTAACATAAAATGATTAATAATAGTTTTAGTTGTAGTTAACGGTATCAACATTGGATGGTATCTTGGCCTCAAAGCACCGATTCTTTTGACATACTGATAGCCTTAGCTTCCTTCACTGAGTTTTTCTTGGATTCTTCAGCTGACACTGCAAACTACCTGCCGACATCTGCTGAAGAAGCTGGCGATTTGTTCTCGCCTTGTTAACCCATTTTGGGTGTGTCTGGGAATGAAGGGCAGTACGATAATGAGTTCCACTTATCACTCTAATGTTAGCTAGTGCTGTGACCGAGATTCCCGACAGGGACTAAGCGAGGATGTAATCAGCCTTTCTCTAGGAGCGCTCTACCTGACACAGAAAGCTAATCCCCCATACTTCACTCTCGCTCGGTGAGGTCCAAATCTCAAATGGGGCCATGGGCAGTACAGTGCCAGCAATTGAAATGGTTTCACTTGCTTTGAGCATGTCCTAATCCTGCTTCTTCATGATGTTCATGATGCCCTCAGGTTCAGCGGAGCACCTCCTCCCCTTCACGCCTCGATATCTCCACCCTGTCTTTCCCTTCACTTAATTTCAACCCTGTCCGCTAGACTCTGTGTAAGCAGCTTCTGAGGATAGAGACCAGTTTCTGGGTCAGCGTTTCCATCCGGCTATGCTGGGCAGCCTGGTTTTGTTGGGGATCTCTCCAGTGAGGCCTGAAGGAAGGGAGGGAGCGTCTCCTTTCATTTCTTGCGCAGCATGGATCCAAAAGTACAATGAACTCACACAGGGTCAGCCTAGAGGCAAAAGCCATTATGTCTGCGACAACTGTGCGCTCTTCCAAATTCAAGTGCAGCTGTGAATGAAAAGATTCGAAGAAGGAAAACACAAGGCCCTTGGGTGGCTTGAATGGGGTACTCGAAGGACGTCCTGCTGAGGCACTCTAACAGAATGTGCACACACGTCAGAAAGCACTAGAACAACTCACAAAGCGGTTTGTGAGTCGATTGAGTGCATCCTAATTGGAAACCACTTCTCGTTTGCTCTAGTTTTGACCAATTAGGTGCACTGAAATGAATTTGGTTTTGGTGAAATGGTCCTTGTATTCAGGGAAACCAGCAGCAACTAAGCTTTTCTTACGTTGTACCAAATCGGTGACAAAACTGTCCTACGTGTACCGAGGTGGAAACTGAGTTGATTCTAAACAGGCAGTGTTGTAATCTGACATTTACCGCTGACTTCGAAACGTGTTCATGTAATTACTTCTGCGCTGTAGTTAAATGTCAATTTGTGCACCGAGACCCGATGGGGTTCACTAGAGTTTTTCCTCTGACACACTTTCTCATCCTGTGGAGGAATTTGGTGTTAACAAGAACTAGATCAGCATATCGAGCTTATTACCAGTTCACACACTGCACTTGGAGCATTTACTTCTTTGTTTTTCTCTGTCTTACTTTCTTTCTGCTTTTATTTTCTCCAGCTGAATGAGTTGTTGCGCAAGTCGGATGTCCAGAAGGACTTTAAGAGTGTCCGTGTGAAGAATCTGGCCCCCAGCAACTCCATAATAGCCTTTATTGAAGCTCACTTTGACCCAGGTAAGTTTACACCAAAGATTTTTGTTAAAGATTGTTTCCTCAAAAAGGTCTCTCAGAATGAATTCTGCCTAATGATAATGTTTTCCATAAACATGCTGTTTGTATCCTTTCAGTGGCCAACTCACTGGATTTTGGGGTGCCAAATTCATCTCCTTGGGGCCACAGTCCGGCAGTGTTTAGTTCCAATCTTCCTCTAACACACGTACCTGTAGTTTTCAAATAGTCCTGAAGGACTTTATTAGCTGGATCAGGTGCATTTAATTAGGATTGAAGTTAAACTCTGCAGTGCTGTAGCCCTCCAGGAACTGAATTTGGCACCCCTGATCTAACAGCTCAAACTTACCCACAAAATTAACACTGAGCACAATGTGGACACTGATAGCTATCTTGTGTAACAGAGGCCAGCTAGTGGCTGTGAAGAGGTGCCCGCTTGATGCTAATTCAAATCCTGCTTGAAGCATTGTAAGTAGGGCCAGATATGTTGGTGTCCTGACCCAGATGGGAGTACAGTTTTAGGGGTGGGGCCAACTAGTAGGAGCTGCAAAATCAAACCTCACTCTCCAGGCCTTAAGAGGCACACAGCTGACTAGGAATTGTGGTCTTTAGCGTCCTTCTAAATATGCCAGCCAAAAGTGGGATTTGAATCCCACTTCTAGCAGTGAGGACCAGTTACATTGGTGCCGTGACTCGGATGTGAGTACATTTGGGTAAACCTCACTCTGCAGGCCTTGAAGGAACACTCCACTTTTTTTGAAAATAGGTTCATTTTCCAACTCCTCTAGAGTTAAACTGTTGAATTTTACTGTTTTTGAATCCATTCAGCCGGTCGCCGGATCTGGCGATAGCACTTTTAGCATAGCTTAGTATAGATCATTGAATCTGATTAGACCGTTAGCATCTCGCTCAAAAATTACCAAAGACTTTCAATATTTTTCCTATTTAAAACTTGACTCTTCTGTAGTTAGATTGTGTACTAAGACTGATGGAAAATGAAAAGTTGCAGTTGGAGCTATACTCTTATATTACGCAGCGCCTGAAAATAGGCTAACTTCCGTCAACATAACCAACATGACCACCTGCTTGCACAGGGAGACTATTAGTTGCTAGTTCCTAGCCATATCGGTCTAGAAAATCGCAACTTTTTATTTCCCGTCAGTCTTAGTACACAATGTAACTACAGAAGAGTCAAGTTTTAAATAGGAAAAATATCGAAACTCTTTGGTCATTTTTGAGTGAGATGCTAACGGTCTAATCAGATTCAATGATCTATGCTAAGCTATGCTAAAAGTACTACCGCCAGACCCAGAGATCGGCTGAATGGATTCGAAAATGGTAAAACTCAACGGTTTAACTCTAGAGGAGTTGGAAAATGAGCCTATTTTAAAAAAAAATTGGAGTGTTTCTTTAAGAGGCACGCAACTGACTTGATTGACTTGATTGACTCAGTTGTTGTTGGTTTGAATCCCACTCCAAGCAGTGCGAATAAGACCAGTGCCGTGTGCCGTGACCCTGAAGGGAGTATATTTTTGAGGGGTGAGTGTAACAGTGGCCAAGTAGTAGGAGCTGTGCAGGTAAACCTCACTCTCCAGGCCTTAAGAGGCACGCAACTGACTTGATTGACTCAACTGATGATGGTTTGAATCCCACTCTAAGCAGTGCAAATAGGACCAGTTGCATTAGTGCCGTGACCCGGATAGGAGTACATTTTTTAGGGGTGAGTGTAACAATGGCCAGCTAGTAGGAGCTGTGCCAGTAAACCTCACTCTCCATGCCTTAAGAGGCACGCATCTGACTTGATTGACTCAGTTGAAATTGGTTTGAATCGAACTCCAAGGAGTGCACATAGGACCAGTTATATTGGTGCCGTGACCCGGATGGTAGTGAGGTTTAGGCAAGTGTATGTTACAAAGGCCAGCTAATAGGAGGTGTACAGAAACCTCACTCCCCTGGCCCCAAGAGGCACATTAGTGACTGGTGCTATGGACTGCTGTCTTGAGTGTCCTTGTTAGTGCACCAACCTCTCACGTCGATTGATGCTGATTCAGATCCCGCAGTGTGAGTAGAACGAGTAACACTTGCAGACTTGAAAGTTTCAACTGAACACGTCTAGCATGCTATGCCACTATCTAAACTCTTTAAAATGCAGAAAGTGTGCTTGCACATTTGCATGTATACCCAGTTATGCTTTTCTCCATCATTTGATTAACATTGATTAATAACAGTTGCCATGACAACAGATCTTTTAAATAAAACCTTTCCACCAGTGTGGGGAAGGTTACTTTGTAACAATGTAAAACTGTAACAGGTTACATATTACAAGTTACCCTATTTAAAATGTAATAAGTAGTGTAACTATTTCAATTACTTTATTAAAGTAATGTAACTGATTACATTTGATTACTTTTTGATCACTTTTGATTTTACATTTCTAATGGAATTTGTAGTTACATTTATTTTGTAATTAAATTATGTAATGCCGTTACACGTAACTAGTTACTCCCCAACACTGTTTCCAACTTTTCATAGATGGTAATAGTGCAGTGTTCACTAAAATTAAACATTAAAACTAAACAAAATTAAACTAAAATTTACCTAGTTTGCATAGACAATGAGGTGTGTCTCACTGGCAAGAATAACTGTAACTTAATTTAAGTATTTCAGTGCATTTATCTGGATTAAACTGCATTGTATGTGCTTAGTGCTTAGTGAAGACAGTTTTTGCGCTAAAATGTGGCACTGTTTAGTGAATTTGCCCCTAAATGTTCTTTATTATCTGTCTTCCCCAGTCCTTCTGTCTTTCGTTATCCTGTTTTTATTTACTTCCCTTTTTCAAGCTGCTTCTAATTTATTTCTAAAGCGGCTCTAGCACACAAAGCACACAGTCCGACTTATACCCTCCTCTCACATCAAAATTCCCCCAGTCTGCCGCTCCTTTAGAAACATGCCCGCGGCAAGAAATAAAAAGCACATAAAAACTCCCTTGTATGTTTGAAGAAAATAATAATTCAACACAGCAGAATGAGGCGTATAAGTTAAGTAAAAGAATCCCTGAAGATACTGCTCTCGTCTTTTCCGTCTGCCAGAGCGGTCAGAGAGCATGGCCTTTTTAGCGAGGTAATTTATCAGCTAGGGGTTCTGAAAAAGCTCCTTTATTTCAGTCTCCATCGCTTCTCGTGCTTTTAAGACCCTGAGCATCACACTAGCTGATAAAAATCTCCTTCGCTATTCTCTTTTTATTGGTCCCCTTCAGCGGCACAAGAGCACAATTCTAACACAAGCGCCTGTCATAAAGGCGGTCTGTGGTGGCCAGTAACAGGGCCATCTGTGGAAGCGTTATTAGAGTGTTTCATCCCAACGTCCCTGAAATGCATGGCGGCTCAAGAACAGCTTCTCCCAAGGGCCTATTGCACGCAGGCTTTTCTGTATATATTTGCAGTATGTTATGTCAAGTGCGATGGTGGTGGGGCTGGTTAGTGTCGGTTCTTCATACTCCGCTGTGCAATACGTTCACCCCTGGCTCTGTTTTGTGTTCTCGTGCTATAGACACAAGGTTCAGCGTGGAGGATATCGAGGGAGCTCTTCTCAAACAGCTCAAGGCATCTAAAGACACTGGTATCGTTGTGAAGAAACCTGAGGAAGAGAACATCCGCATCACCACCTATGGTAACCCGCTTGAAATTGCTTTTCTGTCCCCTCTCTTTTTCTCTAGCTGCCTTTTGTTGAATGTGATTGCTCTTCAAGCTGGCATTTGATAACCACAAGTGCCCGTGGGACTCAAATAACTCAAAAAGATCCAGCTTATTGAACGTGAGACTGTATGTCTTAGCCTCGGTTTCATTTGACAAGAATTAAATATGTCTACCCTGAATAAGGTCTGTTGACCTACTTTCTCCTTCTCTCCATTTTTCAGGTCTTTCAGCTGTTCCTTTCTTCACCACCACGACAACCACCGTGGCGTCTGTCACAACTCCCACCACCACTACGATGTCTCCCACTTCTGCATTTACCACGCTCCGCCCGACCACCACCAGACGGCCCTTCACCAGCCGCAGGACCACCACGGCCGCACCAGCAACCACCACTACACCCCAGGCCCCCACAACCACAGTCTCACTGAAGAGCAAACTAATCAACACCCACAGGCCGTGCGACTCCCAGCCCTGCCGCCATGGTGGAACCTGCGAGGAGGAAGACAATGACTTCACCTGCATCTGTCCTGCAGGAAGAGGAGGAGCCGTCTGTGAGAAAGGTGAGGAGAACTACAAAAATGAGAACAAATCATTGCATTGCAGGGATAACTGAGTGAATGGGTGAATCTCATAAAATCATAGCCAGGTCATATTTTAATAACCCCATCATCAACAGAAAAGAAATTGCTAATACTTTACAATAGGGTTCATTAGTTAACATTAGTAAACACAGCACCGCTCTTCTGTCACTTAATCTTTTATTTTGGTGCGTCAATCTATTAAATTGACTATATCAAAAAAACAGTCTTTTTTTTACATTTTATTTTACATTCATCACCAATAAGACAAAAAAGCACAAACATTTCAGCTCAAGGCCTTCTTCAGTGTACGTTAACAATAGTTAACATTAGTTAACATGAGCTAAGAATGAACAATACCTCTACAGCATTTATTAATCTTAATGTTAATTTCAACATTTACTAATGCATTATTAAAATCACAAGTCGTGCTTTAGATAATGCACTGAGAACTAACATAATTAAACAATGAACACTATTTTTATTAACTAAGGTTAACAAAGATGAATAAATACTGTAATAAATGTAATATTTTTTGTTTGCTGTTCTTTGATGTTAACAAATGACACCTTATTGTAAAGTGTTACCAAAATGTTTGCATAATAAAACAAAAACTATTTTTTAGGACCATTTAAAATTTATTTGTTGAATTATTATGTTATTTTCATGAAAATTAAACACATTTGTCCTTTATAGTTTATTCTTGTAATCTCATTACTGCAATGTGTCTAGACAGTTTAATTTTGAGTTTTTTTTCTTTGGTAATTATAATTGTTCTCAGTGGCAATTCTTATTAAAATGCTGTAACAAGATGTTGTTATTAAAAGGCAGTACAAAAAAATACTACCATAAATACTTTACAGTTATAAACATATCAATGTTTTAATAGAATTTATAATATATTACGTATTTAAATAAAACAAATATATACTTTTTTTCATTACACTAATGTGACTTTGAGAAACACTTGTGTTTTGTTACAATGAAAATAATGCATTTCATTTAATTATAATCCTTTTGATCCTTTTGAACAGAAGTACACTTGAATATTTCAGATACATTTGAATATTAATAACTATTAATAAATGATTGCAATTAAATATGTATTATTTACACTGTTGTTATTTATTATTAATGTTTCAGCATTTTTGAATCCTTTGGGGGAAAAAAAGTATTCAATAAGGATTGAATATAAAATTGTAGCCCTGCTGTTACTCTGAAGAAATTTTAGCTCAATTCATTGCCTCAGTTGGTGGTATTGGGATATGAAACTACCTTTTGCAGCTGTGTCAGGTTATAATTGACACTAATTACATCGATGAACTTTAGTTAGTATCAGACTGCTGTGAGGTGAAAAAAGCCACTAATTAAAGGCTTGTAAGCAGCCCTCAAACACTTCCTCTGATCAATCGGGCCATTAAAGAGTGATGAAGAGAGAAGGCTTCATCAGCCTTGCATTCTCTCGAGAAAAGGGTGAGAGACAGCCGAGAGAGAAAGAGAGAGAGGTGTTGATACATTTCTGAGCGTGGGGATTCTCTGTCTGGAATGTAAATGTAAAACGGAGAGGGGTCCGGGGAGAGCTACAGTACTCATCCTTCCAGGTCTGTGTTTTTTCACGCTAGGGAATATAGCAAACACAATATAAACTGCACATTGCTGTACTATTGACAGGGGTATCTGGGTTATCTAAGGGAGACACACTTAAGCACAGTTTTGTTTGTCACTCTATCAGTTGAAAGCAGACCGTTAAGGGATTTAAAGCCAAGTTGAGAGCCTTTATCTGTCTTCTACCTTCTGTCCTACTCAGTTATAAAGTACTTCATCCCATCCTTTGGTGGAAAGTCTTACCTGGCTTTCCGAACCATGAGGGCCTACCACACTGTGCGCATCGCCATGGAGTTCAGGGCTTCGGAAATGACAGGGATATTGCTGTACAATGGCCAAAAGGGCAAAAAGGACTTCTTGTCTCTAGCACTGGTTCAAGGATATGTGGAGCTCAGGTAAGTGAGGAAAAAACTGAATTTGTTATAAACTGTATTTCTAATTTCTTATGTCTCACTAATCAATTTGTGAATTTCCTCCATGAAGGTTTAACACTGGTTCTGGGACAGCTTCAGTGATCAGTACGGTCCAGGTAAAACGGGGTCGCTGGCATCAGCTCGTAGTGGTGCGTAACAGGCGTAATGCCATGCTGAGCGTGGACAATGAGCCGAGCGTTGAAGGACAAAGTCCCCCAGGAACAGATGGACTCAACCTGGACACAGACCTTTTCATCGGAGGAGTGCTTGAAGACATGATCCCAGAGTAAGAGAAGCTCCGGAACGCCTCTGAATAAGCCTCTTTAGTCTTGTTAGAAGCCATAATGAAACAATATGGAGAATAATAACCTAAACCGCCGACTGTCTGCGCATGTTTGCAGAAACCTGCCAGAACGGCTAATATGACTTAATAAGATTGAGCAGAAATAGCCAAATCAAATTAGCATCAATCAGAGATGTTGTGAAACACCACTTGAGTTCTTGTGGGTCTAATTGAATGTTTTTCCATCTGTTCTCAGTCAGGCAAAGAGTGTCTTTTCTTATTTGAGAAGAAGACGTCTTTGTTTTTTATTTAAGAATTTCATGCTGTTACATTTTCTGTGTCATTTAAGAATTAAGATGAGCATTAAGCAAGGGAGAACTGACAACAACTCTTGTTATTGCAGTGTAAAGGAGAGGACGTCAGTTTCAACAGGCCTGGTGGGCTGTATCCGCATGCTGGATGTCAACAACTTCGTCTATAACCTGCAAGAGAATGGCGACAGCGTTCTGTACGGCTCTGCCGTGGGCGAGTGCGGCAACAACCCGTGCTTGCCGAACCCTTGCAAGAACGGAGCATCCTGCCAGGTCAAAGAAGCAGAGGCGTTCCACTGCAAATGTGTCAATGGTTTCTCTGGTAAGTGCACTTTCACTGGTTACGCTGGTTAATCTTGTTTAAAAAAACAGATTGCTCTTCTATTTCTTGCGTGTAGTTTTGTAGAAATGACAGCCTTCACCTTTAACTACGCTATTGAATTATACGTTTTTGCAGTCACTCTCTGTTGAGTTGTGAATATCTGGATGACTTGACTGTATTGATGAAAGATTCAGCAGGGCAGAGGATGCTTGTCTAATCAGTTTTTAGCCTTATGGCTGTGTAAGAAAGATGAGTGTTTACTCAATAATATGAAGGCTGCAAGGACAAACACAGAGCGAATACAAAAAACTTCACCAGTCCTGAATATACACACCATGGATAGAAAGTGAATAGGAGAACGTCAGTGTTTTCAGAACAGCAGACACAAGCTGTGTTTCTCACAGTTTAATAAATAAAGAAATCTGATTGTATAAAACAAAATTAAACAGTCAGAGACAATTTTGAAGCACGAAACTTCTAACTGAATCTGATCGAGTCTCTAATTGACACACGGGGATTCTGTTGTCTATGGTTTTGTTTTTTTGTAAATAACTGTATGTGTTTAAACAAAAAAAACATTTACCATATATATATGGTATACCATATATATATATAAAAGCATTTTTTTAAACAGTAAGAGTTTTAATGTTTTTTAAAAGTTCTCTTCTGCTTACCAAGCCTGCATTTATTTGATCCAAAGTACAGCAAAAGCTGTAATATTGTGAAATATTTTTACAATTTAAATAACTGCTTTCTTTTTTAATATATTTTAAAATGTAATTTATTCCTATGATCAAAGCCAAATTTTCAGCGTCATTACTCCAGTCTTCAGTGTCACATGATCCTTCAAAACTCATTCTAATATGCTGATTTGCTGTCCAAGAAATATTTCTTTTTCTAATTATTATTATTATCAATATTTAAAACAGATACCTATTATTTTTTTTAACATTGTACACTATACCATTCAGAAGCGTGGAGTCAGTAAATATATATATAAAATTATTTTTTAGGTGGGGGTGGGGGTAGATAAATCATAGAAATGAATATTTGAATACTTGTATTTAGCAAAGTGATGATGAAGACATTAATAATGTTACAAAAAATTTTTATTTCAGATAAATACTGTTCTTCTGAACTTATTATTCATCAAAGAAACCGGAAAAATTCTACTCAGCTGTTTTCAACATAATAATAATAATAATCATAATAATAATAAATGTTTTTGGAGCAGCAAATCAGTGTATATATATATATATATATATATATATATATATATATATATATATATATATATATATATATATGAGATATTCATTAAAATGTAATATAAATAAATATACAATAATATAAAAAACTGCACTATGCTAATGAGCCTTTGGGATGGAAATGTGTATTCTTGAAAATAATGAAATAATGCAAAAATAAAATAGGATTCATTTTCTTTAAGCAAAGCATTTGGCACACTCATTAGAGCAGGTTTTAATGTTCCTAGTGCTAATTTATTCCTAGTACCTAATGCCAATGTTATGATGAACATTTGTAAATATCTGCCACACAAAGTCTTTCCAAACTTCAACAAAATTGGCTCAGGTCATCTTCACATCAAGACATTTGATTTTCAAAACCACTTGACTGTAAAACACCAGCAAATGTGTTGATGATGATGCCAAATAGAAAGTGAAGCTGTATCTTTGATCTTACTTTTTTAAAATAATAATAATGATAAAATGCTAAATTTTAAGTGTTACAAAAAAAATCCATTGAAAGAAATACAGTATTTTGCAACACTGCAGCTTTTGTTGTATTGTTGAACAAATAAATGCAGCCTTGCTAAGCATGAAAGGAGTCTTCTTTCAAAACAGCAAGAAACCTTACCAGCTCCAAAGTTGTGAACAGTAGTATGTATTCTAGTGGTGTGCTTGGCCCTGTAATTACTGCTTGGAGATGTATTTTGAACTGTTTCTGGCTTTCTTCTGTACGTCCATCTTTGCTTTCTCACACCATTAGGAACGGTAGGAATCATCCACACGGTAGAAGTTACAGTGTTCTCTTTGTTCACTTCGAAGAAGCTTTTTTCTCTCCAACTTGCAGTGTTGCTCCAGACATTTGAAATATTGCCCAGAGTAAATTGCTCTGTTGTTCTGCTCACAAGCCTTTATTGAACAACCTTTATAATAATACAGTTCAATATCTTCCACTTTATTTCAGTGCTGCAGAATGGCTGCAATGAGGTGTGTAGGAAAATGAAGACCCTTTGAAGTAGAAGTGTACACAAAGAAATTGGCTAGAGGGATAAATATGTGGGATAACCTTTAATGTTTAAAGAGCAGGATTGTAAGTTGGAGGGTTGCCGCACTGTCCCCGTGATAGAGCGGCCTTATGGTTGGAGAGCAAAAGAGAGAGACACCTAGCAGAGCGTCTCAGAACACGGCAGGGGCTTTCATTACGGCAAGCAGCAGCTGCCGCCCGTGGCGTGATCTCCTACTATGTTCTTTGTGATGATGGGAATGTTCTGATGAGGCTAGAAGCGCTGACCTGAAGGAGTTTCAGTCTTTCAACCAGGAGGGCACACAAACACACCATGCTGCACTACGGCTTCAACGAAATTTGTAATAATTCAAAATAGAGTCCTTAAAAAATGACCACTACACAAAATTATGATCAATTTAAGTCCTTTAGCCCCAATCATGCTTAAAAATGTTATTTTCCACAGTATTGCTAGTAAACAAACTCTTTTAAAAAGGTGATTGTCTCTTTTTTAATAGAAAGGCAAGACTGATTTCTGACATTTTAAATGGATAATTCACCCAAAAATGAAAATTCTGTCATTAATTACTCACCCTCATATTTTTCTAAACCCATTAGACCTTTGTTCATCTTCAAAACACATATTATCACAAATTTCAAGTTATTTTTGATGAAATCCCGAGAGCTTTCTGACCCTGCATAGACAGCAACACAACTACCACATTCAAGGCCCAGAAAGGTAGTAAGGACATCATTAAAATAGTCCATGTGACATCAGTGGTTCAGCTGTAGACTTCTGAAGCTATTAGAATACTTTTTGTATGCAAAGAATACACAATAACATTATAACGTACAGAAATCATAAAATTACAGTTGAATGTCTTGGATTTCATCTAAAAGATCTTAATTTGTGTTCTGAAGATGAACAAAGGTTTTGGAACGACGTGAGGTTGAGTAATTAAGGACAGATTTTTCAGTTTTTGGTGAACAAACCTGTTTAACTAACTGAACTAGCCAGTTGTGAATGAGGATTGACAGGAAGTTGTTTGATTTCTCCCCAAGTGGCTTTTTATCATCTTTTCTTCAGTCGCAAAAATATAAATTTTTATTAACAGGTGCGACCTGCGCTGACGCCCACAACCCTTGCAACCCCAATAAATGCCACCCGTCATCGCGGTGCCAGGTCCTTCCGGAGGGAGGTTACAAATGCGAATGCCCAATGGGACGTGAAGGCAAGCACTGTGAAAAAGGTACAGTACTATATCATAGTAAAAATACAGTAAATGAGCGTATCGACTCTTCTAAGGACTGGAGTAATTGCTACTTCTCAGTTGTAATTTCAGTATTGATTTTGGTCAGGATCGATTGGTCTGACTTGGATATATGCTGTAGAATTATTGTGGAGAAAAAAAAAAGGGCTGAGGTTATGGTGGGGTGGTAAAAGTGAGATTGGCATCTCCGGTGGGTACCATACTGTAAAATAGGTTTTATCAGTGAATATAATGGAGAGTCAGCATCTGGGAGGTGATTTGAAATTATTTTCCCTTTTACACTGTGTCTGAGTTGCCATCCTGATCTGGAAGATCAAACATATGGTAGGTCGAGAGTAGGGGGTGGATTTTTCTCCCCTGGGAGCTGGACCCTAACCAGTGAAGAGATTCTTCGTTCTGCTGCCATTTTGAAGCTTTCATTAGCACTCGCACTCTGTTGCGTTTCCCTCTCTCACCTCATTAAAATTCCTACAGATGTTTTAGACCGCAAGCATTAGAAGAGGGGAAACCAAATGAAAGGTTTAGGAACACACCCGTGCGCAGGCGTATTAGACACCCCCTGTGGTCCGGCCCTATACGCTAAGCCATGAGCCAGTTACATTTAGGTTAAATTAGCCGATATAGTGCTTTTTCAGCAGCACTGGTTCTGGAGATATTTTTCCTGTTCATTTTTTTCCGTAGGGATTTTTAAAAAGTCTTCATTAAATAGCAATAGGCCATTAACCAAGTCATACAGCTTCGAACTGAATCACAAACAAGAAACGTATTTAAAAATTGGAAAAAAAGACACAGGCACATGAATGTGTACTTAGTTTAATGAGGGAAAAAATGATCGGTTGATTTCTTGCAGAATCAGGAGAAATCGGGAGGATTCCCACTGTTAAACATGTTTGTTTACAAAAAAAAATTGAAATAATGTGGGCTTATTCAACAAAAGCATATACAGTCTTTTGGATTCTTGCACATTGTAGAGCTTCCAACTAGGGCTGTCACTAATGATTTTGGTAATCTGTCGATTATTCTGATGATTAATCGAGTAATTGGCTAATTATAATGCATTTTTTGTGGTAATAAAAATAGACCTAAGTAGGGCTATCACTAACAATTATTTTGCCAATCGAGTAATCTGTGGATTATTCTAATGATTAATTGAGTAATCGAATAATTATAATTACATTTTTGTAGTAATAAAAATAGACCTAAGTAGGGCTGTCACTTACTATTATTTTGGTAATTGACTAATATGTCAATTATTCTTATGATTAATCGAGTAATCTGATAATTATAAATACATTTTTTGTAGTAATGAAAATAGGCCTAAATAGGCCTATCACTAGTGATTATTTCGAGTGATCTGTCGATTATTCTGGAGATTAATCGAGTAATCGGATAGTTATAATAATTTTTTTTGTAGTAATGAAAATAGACCTAAGTGGAGCTGTCACTAACGATTATTTTGGTAATCGAGTAATCTGGCAATTATTCTGGCGATTAATCGAGTAATCAGATAATTATAATTACTTTTTTGTAGTAATAAAAATATATCTAAGTAGGGCTAACACTAATGATTATTTTGGTAATCAAGTAATCTGGCGATTATTCTGACAATTAATCGATTAATCAGATAATTACATTTTTTTGTGCAAGTGAACAATACCCTTTAAAATGACTTTAAATACATATATAATAGCAATGAGGCAATAATAATTAGTTCAAATAAAATATCAAAAGCAAGTAATCATATGGTTTTATTGAAGAAAATAGTTAAGATACACAATGTATTAAAAAAATACAATCATAACTTATGTACAGTATGTATTAAATCAAATGCCTGACGATTGTTTTTACACTTTATAACGCTATCTAATCCTTGTTTAATATTGACTAATATTGAATTTTTGGCCATTTCTTTATGATAGAAAAGCTACAGCCACTGTAATTTCTTGAATATGTGGACATCAAAACGTGTAAACTCACAGTGAAGGTTTAAACTTTTATTTTGAAATCACAATGAACAGTTAGCATTTTGAGAAAGATGATGATGTATTCTCCTGTGTTTGCGTAGGTTTATAAATTATTTACCTTACAAATCTGATGAAATAGCGCATGTTGCGTTCCCAGAAGAACATAACAATAAACCCAAACTCACAACAACATGCAGAGACAGCATTTGAGACGCTCCACACATGTAAATGATGAGTTTGTGTAGCAGCATTTACTGTGAAAGGAGCCTCTCTGACCTAACCTTAAACCTGCATTGCGTATATTTATTTAATTGAATCATATAATTTGTGAATTCTTAATAGCATTATTCTTTATTATGGTTTTAACGGTTTTAATATGTGGAATGCGCCACTTCTGGTATTTTGCCAAATACTCAACACAGGCAAAATTCAGCCCTACTTCCAACACATTTACATCACTGTCTGGTCATTACGGCTTGGTTAAAAACTTCTAGCAATAGCAATACAATGTCACTAATAGGGGACGGGCAGGTTTCATCATTCACAAGGTACCCCACGATTGCAGTATGTCATTGCACACACATCCAAGCACCTGTTCAACCCAGAACTGTCAAACGAGAGAGGCCATAGAGTCACCTTTTTGTCTAAGAAAGTCTCCATTAGCGAGTGATTAAAATAAATTGAGGTGAACCAGAATCAATGAGTTGAGCACATCCATCAGACGGAGTGTTTTTTTTTATCACTTGAATCAATGAGATGAGTAATTCTATCAGTCAGCTGCACATCATGATTAATGGGAGTCAGTCGGGCAAAGTGTCCAGGGAGAGTGGCTCTTTCAGATAAGAGACTGTCCAGCACTGTTTGGCACTTCTGAAATGACAAAGTCAGTAAAAGGAGAGCGCTCCCTTCTGGACGAGGCTGGAAGGTAAAATACATGCAGCGTGCTGAAAGAAGGAAATTTACATTACGTAGCACTTGAGTCTTCGGAGTAACAATATGCTATTGTCTCTGAAGCACTGCTGGCCTAAAGAATGAATTAAAAGTAATGCATGATTCAACCAGTAGCTGCCATTTGGAAATATATATGTGTGTATCTCAAAATAAATATGTAAAACAAAAAAGAAGGACTGTTTAGTTGTCAGTAATTTACCAAACAACGTGCCTGTCCTGTATTATTTGATGTTAGCAGATCCTAAGCTGATTGCAGTGCAGAAATAGAGGTCTTTCTTTTGTCACGTTCCATTTTGACTCCTCGCTTCCTTGTGGTGTCTGCAAGTGTTGTGTCTTCTTGTACACTAGCAAAGCTGCCGCTGTGTTAAACAATAGCTAATTAGCTTTTTAATCTCAGTCTACCATCCCAGACTGAGCATGCGCTCATCCTGTGTAATTACTGCAGGATGCATGCTGGGCTGAGTGGCAGTGCTATGTGTTGATGGGTGTGAGTGTATGTGTGATTGGGTAAGCTATATACAGTGGCACTCTCTGGTCTTATAATTGGAGGAACATCTCAAACACATTAAGTTATCTGCAAAGCATAATGGACTTTTTCATATTTTTCAGTGTCAGACAAGGAAGGCACTTTCATTCCTTACTTTACTGGAGATTCTTTCCTGGAGCTCAAAGGCCTTCATCTCTACGGCCAAGATCTGAGGTATGACATTACATATTGGCTATGGTTTTTGGCTTTTGTTATTATGAAGCACATAGTGGTGTTATATGTGACCCTGGACCACAAAACAAGTCATAAGTGTCCATTTTTGGAAATTGAGATTTATACATCATCTGAAAGCTGAATAAATAATCCATTGATGTATGGTTGGTTAGGATAGGACAATATTTGGCTGAGATACAACTATTTGAAATCTGGAATCTGAGGGTGCACAAAAATAAAAATATTGAGAAAATCACCTTTAAAGTTGTACAAATCAGGTTCTTAGCAATGCATATTAAGTTTTGGTATATTTACTGTAGGAAATGTACAAAATATCTTCATGGAACATGATCTTTACTTAATATCCTAATGATTTTTGGCATAAAAGAGTAATTTGACCCATACAATGTAATTTTGGCTATTGCTACGAATACGCCGGTGCTACTAAAGACTGGTTTTGTCGTCCAGGGTCACATATTAGTGGTGGTCTTCTGAAACGAGACAAGGACAAAATCCTCTCTCCATTACTCCAAAAATTAGTTGGAAACACCACTGGTTTAATTATGCTTCATCTCACTTGATTATTTCATGCTTAAAGTTATTTCAAGTTCATTTAGAATTCTGACATATTGGATTTCATTTGGAAATTACGCTACCAGTCAAAAGTATTTGAACAGTAAGATTTTTAATGTTTTTTTAAAGAAGTCTCTACTGCTCACCAAGCCTGCATTTATTTGATCCATAGTACAGAAAAAACAGTAAAATGTTGAAATATTTTTACTATTTAAAATAACTGTTTTCTATTTGAGTATATTTTTAAATGTAATTTATTCCTGTGATTTCAAAGCTGAATTTTAACATTGTTACTTGATTCTTCAGAAATCATTTTAATATTCTGATTTGCTAATATTTGATGAATAGATAGCTTATAAGAACAGCATTTGTCTGAAATAGAAATCTTTTGTAACATTATAATTGTCTTTTTCATCACTTCTGATCAATTTAAAGCATCCTTGCTAAATGAAAGTATTAATTTCTTTTACCCCAAAAACTATATAAATAAAAAAATTATACTGAATCCAAGGTTTTGAATGGTATAGTGTATAATGTTACAAAAGCTTTTTATTTCAGATAAATGCTGATCTTTGGATCTTTATAATTATCAAAGAATCCTGAAAAAAAAAAAGTTTTAAATATTGATAATAATAATAAATGTTTCTTGAACAGCGTATTAAAATGATTTCTGAATGATCATGTGAAACTGAAGACTGAAGTAATGAAGATGGAAATTTATCTTTGATCAGAGGAATAAATTTTAAAATATATTCAAATAAAAAGGAGTTATTTTAAATAGTAAAAATATTTCACAATATTACTGCTTTTGCTGTACTTTGGATCAAATAAATGCAGGGTTGGTGAGCAGAATTCTTTAAAAAACATTAAAAATCTTACTGTTCAAAAACTTTTGACTGCTAGTGTATATTAAATTGTTTGAACTCCATTTGTTCTCACATTACTTTTTGCTTGTTTTAAGGAAGAAAACCTATTTCATGTATCTAATTGAGCTATACTCATTTGTTCACAGGCAAAAGTTCAGCATGACTGTGGTTCTCTTGGCCAATGACTCCAAAGGCATGATCTTCTACAACGGTCAAAAGACTGACGGCAAAGGAGATTTCATCTCTCTCTCCCTGAATGATGGTATCCTGGAGTTTAGATATGACCTGGGCAAAGGACCAGCTGTCATTAGGTAAACACTACTCTCTGTAGTTACATTCAGATGCCATCAAATTCAAATTACTCAGCTGCGTTGCGTTCAGTTGCTGTGTCAGTTTAAAAGTTTGCTATTTCTAACTGTCGCTTAAGGGCAAATAAACGTTTTTCTCATCTTTTGTGTGTGTGTGCAATAGGAGTAAAGAAAAAATCAAGCTGAACGAATGGAACACAGTGAATCTGGAGAGAGCCAACAGAAAAGGAGAGATCAGCATTAACGGCAAAGACCCCATTAGAGGAGAAGCGCCGGTATGAGAAAACTCTTATGCTTCTTTTGCTGCCCTGTAAAGGCCACAAACATCACCCTTATTTAAAGAACAAGATCAAACTAGCTGCTTCATCCCTTGCCAAAAAGTGCTGTGAAGGTACTTCGATATACAGTGGAGTCCAAAAGCACAGTTTTTGGGATATTGAAAATTTTGACTGAAAATACCACGGTACAGTCAAGATTCTCTTTGAATCTTTGCAAATCATGGAGAACTTATGGAGTTTGTACAGCTCCTATATATATATTACATTAAGATTGTAAAATATAAGAATTTTCCTAAACACTTTTAGACTCCACTATACAACATAGTATTGAATGATTACCATGTTCATATACTATGGCATTTACTATAATAATATGGTATTATCATGCTTCATTTCAAAGAAACCATGATATTACCATAACGCAAAGAGACATTGACCAGAAAGTCGTGCTTTGTTTGGTGCGTTCTTTGAAGTTTAGTTGCTTTTCGCGCAGGGTCTGGGGTGCATGTGTGGGAAGCTTTCGAACCATCCCTCTTTTAAGTCTCGTACTTGTGGTCTTTTGTCTGTGCCCTCCGTTTGCTTTTAATTGCCATGCGGAAATGACTCTGTCTGTTGTGCTCCGGATTCGCACCCACTCAGATCAATCCCAGCAGCCTCTGAGCTCGTGTCAAACCCGAAGTACGACAGCAGAACAATCAGGCCGCTCTCGTACACAAATCGAGGCCATGTAATAATCTCGAAACTCTCTCATCCTCCAGTTATTCTAAATGGTGTAATTTGTGATTAGCTCGATGTAGTCTTACGCGTAGGCACTTAAGTGTGCCTTTTTTCGTCATTAAACCTTCCTACGTATGATAATTGTGTTTCATTTCAGCAGTAGAGGCAGGAAAATCTTATTAAAGCGAGAGCGTGAGAGGATGAGAGAGGAAAAAATGTGAAGAAACCAGAAGGGTCTTGTTCCAACGGGGCCGTCTGCAGCGAAACCCCAAGAGAAATGCTTTTATATTGCCTTGGTGTCTTCAGCCGGTCCGCTGAACAGACTCTAAATGCACGGCCGTGTCACAAAGCAAATATAAATAATGCGGGTGCAGTAGTGTAAAACATAGCGCAACTTTAATGCCATTTCTGATTTACTCTGAACATTTGTTTCTGAGGCACTGTACACACGCACGTATATTTATTTACTTGCACCCTGCATGCTAAGTGTCTTGCTTGAGTTACGCGTGTGAATATTTTATTCGTCAGGCTTACAGTGCACTGCATGCAGTTCTGTGTGTACTGACATCTTCTGTGTTTTCTACACTGGTAACATTTTTTTTCTTCCTTCCCCTGTGCTCTTTTTGTGTGCTGTCTGGATATAAGAAATCACGCAAGGTAATGACTGAAGTCTGAAATCGCTTTCTCGAATCAACATCCTCATTCCCACCAAAAGCAACTGTCCATTTCAGCTTCATTGTCCATTAGTCGAGGTCTGGTAGAGGATCAAAGGAAACGATGGGGAGGGTTCTTTTTTTCTCCTCTTCAAACCATTCCATATGCTGAAAAGAACGAGGTAGAGAGAGATTTGGCTTTCACCTCAGACCAGCTGGTATGGGGGCGATGAGGGAGAGAGTTATCATTTGACCACCATTGTTTCATCACCCTTCCAACAACAATGAAATGTCTTCATTAGTCTCGCGTGGGAGGGCCATTAAACCGCCTCACTGTGGATGTAGACTGCGAAAGAAATGCTGCTGGCGTGGGAGAGAAAGGGAGTGTTATCAAGAGAAGAAAGAGATGTGAGAGGAAGAGCGCGTGGTACAGAGCTAGGAGTTGTTCTTTTGCCACGTTTGTTTTTGGACCCTTCAAGGGTGTCTTGCATTTTTTTTTTTTGTTTGTTTGTTTGAGGTGGTACCAATGACAGTCTTGGCTCACTTGCTGCCCTAGGCAACATAAGACATGACCAAAGAGAAAGACATTCTATAAATAAGTGCGAGACATGATAGTCTAGTGGCAGAGTTTCTTTTTAGAATCCAAAGGGACTCAGATGTTCAGATGTGTAACTTCTCAACCCGAAACTTTTTGAACTTCTGGGTTAAGTTTGAAGTTAGATGTTCACCAGTGCTGGATTTATTTGATCAAAAGTACAGTAAAAACACTAATATTGTAAAATATTATTACAATTTTAAATAACTCATCAATATCAGGGGCGTTGTCTCCTCAAAATATTAGATGAGAAGAAAAATCGTAGTACAAAAATACAACAATGGCAATATTACAAAACATAACATTTAAAAGTATATAAATTACTTGTTTTTCTAAGCAGGGTAAAGTTACAGCGGGAGTCCACGTCTCTCTCACCTCCCCCGAGCCCATTAAGTTTTAACAGGCCCCTAAAGCATGTGGTGGGTTTGGTGGGGGGTAATTGATAATGAATGGGCAAAAGTCACGTGAGAGGAGGCAATGCCTCCATCGCAGTATGATTGGATATAACTGGTTATGTTCGGCTGTGATTGGTTCATGTGATAAATCCCACCTCTTGTGTTCATGCGCGTTTAATGGCATTAATGGGAAGACTCATTTAAATAAGTGAGTTAACAGCTCACACACTTGTATGTATAACCACTTTGTTATAAAATAAGACTTAAAATTACATGAAAACATAATCTGTGGGAGTTTTTTGGTGAGTAATCAACTTAAAATAAATCTCTGTGTCTGTGACCAGAATTTACCGAGCTTTGATGACTAAAATGATCCGAAAATGTAAAAAGTTACAGCTGAACATAAGTTCACAAATAAAATATACTGCTTAAATTATTATTGCCTTGAGTTATTTTGGAATAAATGTAAAATGCTTAAAAACAACTTGATGAGATTCCTACTTGGCTTTAATAAACAGAATATTGATTACGTTGATAATACAAAAATATAAAATATATATATTTTCTTTCTTTTGTAACATTATTTATGTCTTTACTGTCACTTTTGATCAGTTGAATTCATCCTTGCTGAATAAATGTAGCACTTTTCTTCCAACCCTAAACTTTAGAATGCTAGTATATAATTAATAAAGATGCACTGTATGAATTATTTTAATAATGTGTAATATTATTGGGGTTTTATTTATTTATTTCAAGGAATACTTCCTTTGACCCTGACAGCTAGTGATGATTTTCATTGTGTACAACTTTGACATTTAAAAAAAATAATATAATTTGTGACCCTGGACCACAAAAACCAGTCTTAAGTAGCACGGGTATACTTGTAGCAATAGCCAAAAATGCATTGTATCGGTCAAGGGTCACATTTTCAGTTTAAAACAAGCGACCTATACAGGGTGCAACTAGTTGTCCGCATTTCTTTTCTTTTTTTTTTTTTTACCTACAACAATCGTGGAACTTAATTATCAAAGATACTCATTTTTCTTGGAAATTGCATTTAAATTCTTGGCTTTGAAATCAGAGGGCGCACGTGCCAGTTTGAGTGGGCATGATGCTTCTAGGGCCCTTGGGGAAACTTCCTAAATAACACTGGCAGTTAGCTATTCACTTCACCTGCTCAATCTCAGTCTTAGCTCGTGTTGGCAGGGAACAGGAGAGTGAAAATGTCTCTCCCAGCCTGTGGCTGTCGGCGCATTGCAGCTTTGTGTCAAGACTTCTCATTGCACACGTCTCTGACCACATGAAACAGCAGCTGGGTGAAAACATTCCTGGCTATGCTGTCTTGGCCCAACCGCATGTTTGGACTGGCCTCCGGGTCCGTAGCCAGAGCTTTTCAAGCTTTCGCCCGTATCCGTACTTAGCTATTCTTCTTTTTATATCGCTGGAATGAGAGCTGGACCACACGTCAGAAATTGGCATTGCTGTTGATGTCCCGTCTCTTTTTTTCCCCGGCAATTAACTTGCCTTTCCCCCAAGGCAATTATTGGCCTACATAAAATAAAGATTTTTAATTCTTTTTAAGTAGAGCCTCATGCAGAAAAATCCCACTGTAACTAAAGCGATTTTCACCCAGGTTGGAGAAACGCTCATTTCATGGTCATCTGCATTGTGAGCGATACAGCAATTAGAGTTTACAGCTCAAGATTTTAAAGGTCCGAGGAACAATCAGGCATCCATTACACTCTTTCATTAAAAAGCCATCCATATCAATCGTCCTCATTTCAATCGCTTCAGTTTTCTCTCTCACTTTTTTCCTACCTCTTTTCCTCCTGTCTAATATGTTAGATTCAGAGTCATTTACCATTCAGGGAACTGAGCTTAAATCAATTATGGTTTTGTAATACAACACTCACATTGATGTGGATAAGGATTAGGTGTAAAAGTTGAATCAATAAGCCTGCTGATATACAGTAAACCATCCTCTCTTATGCTGATTGCTTTTTACTGCAGTTGCTCTACTAGATGACCCATAAAACTTTATAGCCATTTTGTTTGCATTAAAGGATGTGACTTTTATTAAGTTTGAAGAGCGAATAGAGGATAAGGAATGGATCACGTGGTTTCTCACACTCATTTTTGTACTCTCCAGAATCAACACACAGATCTCAATCTGAAGGAGTCGCTCTATGTGGGCGGAGCCCCTGATTTCCGCAAAATAGCCAGGGCTGCTGCGATCAAGGATGGTTTCAAAGGGGCCATTCAGAAGGTGAGAGCTATTATTGATGCATTAAAGTCATGAATTCTCATTTACATCTTATTTTAGTTCCATCAGTTGATGTATTTTTAGAGTGAAACGGAATATTCAGTGGGAATAAGCCTGAATTTACCCATTGGGAATTAAACTGATAGTAAAAAATGGATGTTTTTTTACCGAAATGAAGCCAGATCTAAATGTGATTTGCTGAAGCACCCCCTAAATAGCTGTTTGGCTTTTGGTTAACATTATCCATTGGCCTGTAAGGCCTTACCCCATGATTTACTCACCCTCAAGCCATTCTAGGTGTATATGACTTTCTTCTTTCAGATGAATACAATCAGAGTTATATTAAAACATTTCCTGGCTGTTCCAAGCTTTATAATGCCAGTGAATGGGGTTAAAGATTTAGAAGTCCAAAAACAGTCTACAAATCATAAAAAGCGCTCCACACGGCTCTGGGTGGGTTAATAAAGGCCTTCTGAAGTGAATATTATAATATGAAGTGAAATGTGTAAGATAAAATATCCATATTTTAAACTTTATAAACCGAAACCGAGATTACGGAAACTAGAGATTGCGGTTTTTAAAATGTTTTGAATAAGGATGTTTTTCTTACACAAACACATTCACTTCAGAAGGCCTTTATTAACCCCCCAAAGCCATGTGGAACCCTTTTTATGATGTATGGATGCAGTTTTTTGGGCTTCAAAATTTTAAATCCCATTCACTGCCAGTATAAAGCTTGGAAGAGCCAGGATATTTTTTTTTGAAACTCAGATTGTACTCATCTGAAAGAAGCAAGTCATATACACCTAGGATGGCTTGAGGGTGAGTAAATCCTGGTGTAATTTCATTTTTTGGGTGAACTATCCCTTTAATGACATCACCGGAAAAGAAAAGTTTCAGATGAGTCACAACTTACTATATTTGGGTATAAAATTACAAAGCGATCACGTTTTCATGTTTTCTACTTTAAAATAGTAATAAGTCTAGGAACATGTATTAAAAATGAAATGATTCTGAAAATTTTGTCTTCAAACATGTCTCCATAGATTACTCTGATGGGAATTCAAATCCTAAAAGTTGACAACGCCAGTAACTCCAGTGATGTATCCATGTATCCCTACCACCCCTGCTCCAAAGACGTTTGTAAAAACGGAGGCCGCTGCAACCCACTGTTGGACAGCTACGAGTGCGTCTGTGGCCATGGATTCGCCGGACAGCACTGCCAGGACAGTAAGTGCCTTATTTCATCACTCTCTTTAATGCAAAATCATATTACCCAGTACAGCCTCTCCTCGAACTAACTCCCTTACACTCCTTTAAGGCAAGATTTGCATACGTCTTTTGCATACATCAACATGCGACTTACTTAAAAGGAAACGCTCATGGCGGCTTTAGCCAATCATATGCTCCATATGTAGATTTAGCTAAATCCACACCTCCAAACTTTTACAAATAGCACCAGCCATCGTCCTTGTTTGATTTGTATGCTTATCACAAACGCGCATTGGCACAGTTGCAAGAAACCCAAGAACTTTTGCTCACCTCATTAACCTTGCTGGGTCCTACTGTTGTATCTTTAACCTTAATTAAGCCACACAAGCATGAAGCCTGCGATATATCACACTTTCCTTCTTTGTTTTAATTAAACAGTCCTGTGTCTCACATCGATTGGTGTAATTTCACTCCGTCTTCTCTCCTCCCTTCCAGCAATATTCGAGAAATCTGCTGGGGACACCGAGGCCATTGCATTCGATGGTCATACATTCATCGAATATCACAACGGAGTCACTAAGAGGTAATGTCAATGATCACAATCTGCCCTGAGCATCCCATCTCTATATTAGCAGTTAATGAGGGGTGATGACAAGCTAGATTACTCCAGCCCCATTTAAGATCCAACGTGCTTCCCCGTTTTAGCTAATGGTTTGATCTCATCAATTACCACTTCCACTGGCCTGTCTCTTTGGTTTTCCGTGAACCCGGCCTGGTTCCAATTAGCGTAGCACCCGAAGGAGTCTCATGACTCTACTGCGATGTACCACACTTATACGCTGTAATGAACCTTCTTCCACCATCGCTGGGATCTCAAAACCACACGTCTCCACTACCACATATATCCTAAAGCGCCATGGATGGTCATGTCTTGATAATTGCTTCCTTCTTCGCTTATCATATGATTTCTCTTCCTTTGGTTGGTCTGATGTGCCAGCGGTCTAGCAACCACCCATTACATCAATGTTTTCTCGGATTCTAGATGAAAGAATTGAATTTTTAGACCCGTCACAAGTGTTATATATTCTATTGCAGTGTCTCCACCAGTGTTGGGGAAGCTACTTTAAAACAGCTACTCATCAAAGTAGTTACTGTAAATTACAGTGAAAATACTTTATTGAAGGAGTAGATATCTAAACTAAATATTACTAGCTATTTATAAAGGCCATGAATTTTAAAATACAAAATGTATCGAAATCAGGTGATATAATTCATTTTTACAATCAGAAAAGTATGTTTCTGGCACAAAAACAATGAGGATCTCAATTAGGGTGACCAAATTTTAGCTAAATATTTGACTCTAAATCGTTTTCTTGAAAAGATTCAATTAGATGAACCATTCACATAAAATGAATCGGTTCTGAATCAGTCAGGGAATCACATTGGAGTTAGAAAAAGAAAAATGGGGAAATTAAAAAAATGTTACCTCACTGACCAACTGAAAAATGACCATACAACCTCATACTACTTACTGTTTCGCAAACTTGCTTTCTGAAACAGGGTGAAACTTAACAGGTTAGTTCACCCGAAAATTAAACTTCTGTCATTATTCACTCACCCTCATGTCATTCCAAACCCTTCATTCATCTTCATAACACAAATTAAGATATTTTTGATGAACTCTGACAGCTTTCTGACCCTCCATAGACAGCAATGCAACTACCACGTTCAAGGCCCAGACGAATAGTAAGGACATCATTAAAATAGTCCATGTCATGATAACATTTTTGTGCACCAGGAAAACAATAATTAACTCTCTTCCATGTCAGTCTCTCAGTACTGCAGTACTGTTGTGAATATGCAGCGAAAAATGACAAAGTCTGAATAAAGTCGTTATTTTTCTATTTTCTATACTTGTAAGCTTTATAAAATAAACGTTGAACTTCTGATGTCACATGGACTATTTTAACAATGTCCTTACTACCTTTCTGGGCCTTGAACGTGGTGGTTGCGTTGCTGTCTATGCAGGGTCAGAAAGCTCTTGGATTTCATCAAAAACATCTTAATTTGTGTTCTTAGGATGAATTTATGGATTTGAAATGACATGAGGGTAAGTAATTAATAACAGAATTTTCATTTTTAGGTCATCTAACCCTTTAACGTAAGACTCGGAGCATCACTTATCTCTGTTATGTGTTGTACGTGTGTGTTTGTGTCAACCTGTCTGTCTCTGTACACAGCTTTTGTTGTCTTTGCTCTTGTCTGTGTGTCTTATGTGAGTTTTGTTGTCTTCCTTCTGCTCTCAAGCCAACTGACCAATGAGATCCCAGAGTAAGTAACCCAGAGATGTTCTGGGATAGATTTGATTAGGCGAAACTAACATTTTATAAGACAAACCATCAACTTAACCCAACATAAGGCATTCGTTTTTTCCTCGTATTCCCATTTACATTACATTCAAGAAAACATTTTTGAAAATAACAGGGCTCATCTATTATACATAAATGTATATTTTTTCAGGAAACGTTGCATTTTCATCAGCTGCATTAGAAACCAGTTTCAGGAATGCATGCTTGGCATGAATGATGATGAGCATTGTGATACTCCGATAGATTCCCACAGGAATCATGCATGAAAATGACTTTTGAAATACATATTTGTATATCCTTATGTTTAAAAGATTGAAGCCCCTTTTAACTGCAAGACATCCGCACGATATACATCAATATTTAGTCTGTATTTACAGCTGGGTTTAAATGGCATTTTGCCACCCCATTAGGGAAATGTTCAATCTGTTATAGTGTTCCTTTTAGTGATTCTTATTTAAAAATTATTTGTTTCCTTCTGAATGTAATTAAGTATCTAAGTGGCTGCACTGAGCCCTTAAAAAGCTGGCAGCTTGATTAAATGGAATTATGTTATGTATTATGCTCATGAAAAGTTCCTGCCCGGCTTTTAAGCCACGTCACTTTGTTTGTCAAATCGCTCCCAGTGATTTCTAATAATTGTGCCCAAGGATGAAAGTGAAAGTGGCACATTAATCAAGGATTTGTCTCTCAGAAAACTGGACGCAATTAAAGAGGCTCCGTCCAGTAGAGAAAGCGAGCCACCGCTGGCATCAATAACGGTTAGAGACAAGGCCCTCTTCATTGACTTTCACTCTTCTTGGGGTTTAATGCGTGTCACTTCCTGTACAAATGAAGTGCCAGATTAAAATTAATCTCAACCAAGAAGGCTGACCAGCCCTTCAGAATGAGTGTCATCAATTTAGCTTGATCTGGTTTTGAACAAAGCCCTTAAAGTTAATGAATTCCTCAGAGGACGTCGGCATAGTGGCGCCGCATCTGTGGGAGTAGACTCATATTTCTGTTAGTGTTTACTGTGCTCTTCATCTGTCTTTATTCTCTCTCTTTAGCGCGGCAGCCTTGGATCAATTTACCCATTTTTACCATTTAAGTGTCCTGTTCTTTAATGCCTTTTTTTATATAATTGGCTTTTGGACAAAAAGAAGTATCTTGTATTTAGCTTATCCATAACCTAGTGAGCTACTTCGCTGTTTTCTTAGGAAGCATAAAAACTCTCATTGAACCCTGAGAGACCACACTGTGAAAAATAAGTGTGATTTTAACGATTTATAAAAGACTGTAAAAATGCTACAGTAAAAACATGCTAATTGGTTAACAATTCCAGAACACACTGCATTTCCTAACAGTATCCTATAGTAACTCACTGATTGTCACTGTAGTTAATACTACATTATATAGTATACATTAATAAAAATGTTTATGCTATAATATTCTAAAATATACTACAGTATTACTACAGTTTACAGTTCTACAGTCACAAACTCTATAGTTAATACTACAGTATGCTGTTGTCTAAATGAACAAAGTGTAGTAAATACTACAATATACTACAGTTTACTACAGTATTTGCTACAGTCTATGAACTCATAGTTAGTACTACAGTGTGCTGTAGTGTAAGTTAACAAATTGTAGTAAATACTATAATATACTACAGTATACTATAGTAAATACTACAGTTTACTACAGTATTTTTTCATGTGGATATATATACGGAGCATGACTGTAATTACATTTAATATAATTTTACAGTAAAGTACTATTAAAATTGTTTTTTGTTTTTTTTTAAAGTAAAAAAGAACAAGACATTGTATAATTTACAGTGAAAACCGTAAATTGACATTCCCAGAATTCCCTGCATATGCCACTTAGCATTTGATGTTTTTTCATTAAATTAACTGTTTCCTCTCTTTTTGGTGGTTATCAGTATATTACAAAGGTACAAAACAGATATTAGTACTTAAATGGATTAAGAATGTAAAACTACAAATGTTTGCACCATATTTATTTACAGTAACCAAATCTCAAAATCTCAAAATTTTACCATAAATGTCATATTTTGGTTACAGTCCAGTTTGAAATGCTTTACAGAAGTGGAAAAGCCCGCCACATAAATAGAAACTTGATTCCCCTGGTGAAAAAAAACAGCATATGCTGGTAGGTATGTTTTGGTGCTGGTTTAAGCTGGTCCTTTGCTGGTTTAAGCTGGTCATGTTGCTGGTCAAGGACCAGCATAAACCAGCAAAGGACCAGCATAAACCAGCAAAAGACCAGCTTAAACCAGCACCAAAACATACCTACCAGCATCCCAGCATCAAAACGTAGTTATCAGCATATGCTGTTTTTTTCACCAGGGTCACAGTTGATTTCAGTAGAGTTTGATGTTAGCATGTTGCTAAGTTGACAACACACTATTAGCACAACAACATAAAACAGCACACTCAAACTTAAGTATTAAGTATCGGTCTTCCTTTGTCCATCTTTTTGAGTTCTGTGTACTGAATACGTATGGTGCTAATATTTTACCCTTACGAAAATTAACCATGGTTTTATTATAATAGAAATGTAGTAACAGTGTTTTTAGTGTATTGATTATTATTTGTATAATAAATACCATTGTTAAACTATGGTTAGTGTAGCAAAACCATTGTTAATTTGTGGTTACCATGATTTAACTATAGTAACCATCTTTTTCTGGTTTAATTTGCAGTAAAACCATGGTTAATTTTCATAAGGGTAATTGAATTAAGTGGGCCAATGTTGCCTTAAAATGCTGTCTCCAAAGGCAGCTCACTAGGTTTTGGAATTTGATCGAAAACGACCAGTCTTTCAAACATGTACTCACTTAGTTGCTCTTTTTCTCACTTTCTTGCTCTCTTGACTGGTTGAGAATGATGGAACTGTTGATAAATTGCAGTAACTCAGCCATGTGACAGCTCAGAACAATAAAACAGCATGCCAGTACCACTGGTACGGCCGATACAGTCTTCCAGTGCTATTTCTTTGCCTATGCTGGCATAACAACTGAAAGACTAGAATAATTTAGTGAGGTCACTCCAGCTTCTTGGCGCAGGTCTTCTTGTCTGTATGTTATGCGATCCCTGTTCTTCCCCTCCACCCTTTTGCGCTTATTGCATGCCTATCATTTCTTCCCTTGCTCCTCTAAGCCCTGAGTCACTGGAGAACCCATCTGACCAGAGGTGAGTCCCCTCTGCCTGAACTGTTTGCAATGGCATGCCGTCCTCACACTCAGCCACCCTGCAAAGGCCAAAGGCCAGGGCTTTTGTCAGGTAGCACAACACAGCTTGCACTCTGAAATCATTTGTAATGTCTCAAATATGTTTATTTGTCTAGTACATAAGCCTAGACAGAATATGTGGAGTTTTTGCATTTTCTTGTCAATTTTGGGGCAAATCCTGCTGAATACATGCTGTAGCATTTTAAGTTGTAAGTTGCTGTGAAGATACATGTCTAAAAGGAACCCTGGGTATTTAGACTTGTATGGCTTAATATATTGTAAATGGTCTCTCATACTGAACTATGTAGTAGAAAACCCATTAAAGATTTGTCACATCGTTTTATACATATTTTAGACTATGGAGGTCTATAGATTATGGCGTCTAACGTTTCTTGTCTGCCGTTTGTAAGCTCTTTTTTTAGTAGCTGTGCTCTACTAAAAGCCTCAAAAGCATAAGAGCTAAAGTGAAGAGAACGAAGGTGCAGGTCTTTAGGAAGTTGTATTCGTCCACAGGCATCTTTCTGTTCTTTTTATCCGTTCAAACGCATAGCGCTGAAACCCTATTGAAAGGTAAACATTCTTTAAGTAAAATGCCTATACTCTTGAACAAAATAAGATATTTTTGCCAAACTCAGAGCACTTATGTAAGAGCTCAATCTGAGGTCACAGTAAAAAACGTGGAGCTTGGCCACTTGGTGGCATTATAAGAGTGAATAAGCATAAAAAGCATAAAAATGGCTATAAAAATGGCTGTAACTGTAACTCGGTGTGCACGGTCATGGTCCGAAGTGCCACAAGTATGTACAAGTTTGAGAACCTGTTAAAAAGGTTAACGGCGGCAGATCAGAATGAAACTCGGTGGGCCTGTTCGACTCACAGCCCCAAAGGTCTGAGAGAAATTTGAAAGAAATCGGCCAATTGGTGGGGGGGCAGTATCGCAGGACAAAAACGATTGTCCGTCACACGGTTTTTCGCACATACGCATGATATTCTTATCATACGATAGAGCTCCTTATTCCGGACAACTTTGCCTCTAGAACCACTGCTGGCAATCAAATTGCTTGTTAAATGATTGACAAGATGTAAAAAAAACTATTTCGCAAACTATTTTTTTGCTCAATCTGGAAAAAAAACACTGCAGTACAATTCTCAGGACTCTCTAGGCTAATAATTATCAAAAAATGTTGAAATTTACCCTTTGGAAAGCCATAAAGGGGTCATTTAGACAAGGGGCCTGTCCAAATTTATCCCAAATCCTATAAAGCCTAAAGGAAAACACAAAACATCACAAAACCTGCTGAGTGCATGCAACAGGTGATTGTAAATAAGCATGCAATATTTTAAGGGGATCCGACCATAGCTGGCACTATAACAGTAGTAAATTACATGGATTTGCCACAAAAAAATTTCAGTCATTGATGGAGGTGGGTACAGCCTTGCTAAATAATATGTAATTCTCCTCTTCTTATCGGTAGGAAAGCAGTGAAGACATACATTGCTTCTTTTGTTGCCCTTCAACTGAAAATTACAATCAAAAGCCATACAATGTGGCATTGTATCAGTATTTTATCTCCGAGTTGTGTAATCTGAGTTGTGTTGTGGTAAAATTAGCAACAGGTATCGCCAGTAGCTCACCAAGTGCAACCATTTTACATCATCGAAATAATGGCGCACCCCATAGTCCAAAATATGTATAAAACAATGTGGATTTTTTAAAATAACATAAATCATTCATGGGTTTTTTACTACATATTTCAGTAAGAGACATCATTTATGTTATGTTAAGCCATACAAGTCTTAATACCCAAGGTTCCCTTTAAAAACAAATTCTAAAACCAAAAAAAGGAGTAGTTTTCACAGAAATATTAATCAGCAGAACTGTTTTCAGCATTGATGAATAAAAATAAACAACTCAAAATGATGGAGCAGATTACGTATGTGAGCCTGGACTGCAAAACCAGTCTTAAGTCGCTGGGGTATATTTGTAGCAATAGCCAAAAATACATCGTATGCGTCAAAATATTTCTTTTATGCCAAAAATCATTAGTAAATTAAGAAAAGATCATGTTCCATGAAGATATTTTGTAAAATTCCTACTGTAAATATATCAAAACTTAATTTTTGGTTAGTAATATGCATTATTAAGAACTTAATTTGGTCAACTTTAAAGCTGATTTTCTCAATATTATGATTTGTTTGCACCCTCAGATTACACATATTCAAATAGTTGTATCTCGGCCAAATATCATCCTATCCTAACAAACCACACATCAACACAAAGCTTATTTATTCAGCTTTCAGATGATGTATAAATCTCAATTTCGAAAATTTGACCCTTATGACTGGTTTTGTGGTCCAGGGTCACATATACTAACATATTAAGCAAAATACATTAAAAATAGGTGCTAATGCAAAGAAAAAAAGCTTGAGTTCTGTGACTGCAGATCCTTTGGACCTACAGTATTTAATGACTATTCCCATGTGAGCCACTGCCCCCTATAGGTGGACACAATAAAACACTCTTTAGCTCTGATCACTTAAATTATGAAAAAACGACGCACTTCTCTCTTACGCAAGCTGCAGCTCTCAAGATTTTTTTTTTAAAAGCAAAATACTCAAAGTAGATCAGTTTTTTTGAAAATTAAATCCAGCTTTAATGGATTGAGCCCTACTTCTCTTTAGAATGTTCTAGATGCTTGAGATCCTAATGGGACGTGATAATAACGAGCTCAGCAGAGTGGTGTGTAATCACAGTTAGCTGCCCTGATGCCGAATCTCTGGCCTGGGGCCACGCAAAGGGAAGGCCTGTGGAAAGAGTCCAGTCAGCACATTGCACGTGTCTCATCGGGAAAGAATTCAATTACAGCGAATAATTATTCAGCTTTACACCGTCACAGGCTCATCAACAGCATTAGCATAATGAAATTCAGTCTTTTTAATCAAACGAATTAAGATACGTTATTTCCAATTCTCAAGTCGTAAGTAGAGCTGCTAATATTGTGATTTCAAATTTGACTTGTCAGTCAGGCAGAGTGTCTGATTTTATGCCCAGTATTGTTCGACTGGACTCTTTCTAGCTTAAATTCTCAAATAAAAAATGCACCTGTGGCTTATTTATTCACCCGGTCTTCACTTTGAAAGGAAACACAAATACTGTACAAACAAACTCACAAATAAACACCATCGGTGATTTCGCAGTTTGCACACCCGTGGAGAAAGTGTTTCTGTTTGGCGCGAACATGCGAGCACAATCGCCATCTGCTTTCTTTTCTTCTGTGTCGTGTCCGTTGTCTTGTTCCGCTCCGTTTTGTCTTTGTCTCGTCTGTGTCTTTATTCGTGTTGTTGTCACTTGTCTTACTCCTGTTTACACGTTACCTGATTTAGCAAACAAGCCCCCACACACTTGCTATTCTGTCTCACAAACGCGCTCGCTTTCTCAAATAATGGCTCTCTTGATGCCACGACTGCAGGTACACCACTGAGAACAAAAGAATTGTGTAAAAATAGCTGTTTTTTTTCATGTGGTGTATCTTGCAAAGGGGGCAGAACGCGAGGTGTGTCGGATTCAATCGGATCCCCGATGACCTGAACAATAGCTCGCTCGGAGTGACACCGTCCTCCCGAAGGACAAGCAGATGTCACCTTCTCTGTGCCTTACAAGGGAGGGCTGCATCCAGGGAACCAGATCAAAACACACATCAGACGGCAGCTGATGTGGGCATCCTTCCTTAGCGCTCCCTGCGCAGGAAGAGAAAATCTAGAGCTTGGAGGCAAAATAGGAAGTGTTAACATGGAGATAACCTAAAGTGTGTCACATACGCATGTGTTTGAAAGCCCCTTCCCCCAGCGTGGCCTAGTTTACCTAGTTTCATAGAGACTGTTCAATCTCCTCATTAGTTTATCAAACCCTCACTGCGTTTTTGACTATCAGAGTTATGTTTTTACCCATCACTGTTGTTGTTAAAATAGCAGGTAAGTCAGGGTTTCACGCACGTCCTGTGGTTTACACGGCGTCTCTGAAAAGGCAATGGATTTGTGATAGCATTTCCCGTCTCTCTTTGATCTAGTGAGAAGGCCCTGCTGGTGAATAAATTTGAACTGAGCATCAGGACTGAGGCTACTCACGGTCTGATTTTGTGGAGCGGCAAGGGAGTGGAGCGCTCCGACTACATCGCCCTTGCTATCGTGGACGGTCGTGTGCAGATGACCTATGACCTCGGCTCCAAGCCTGTGGTGCTGCGCTCCTCTGTACGGGTCAACACCAACCGCTGGATACGAATCAAGGCCAGCAGGTAAAACACAGAGAGTTATTCCATCATCGCCTCAGGTTTGACATAGAGTCGTTGCAGATAAAGGACTCTGTAAGGAATTTTTCTGTTTGCCCTATCAAGCCAGCGGTTCAGATTTCTTCTGCCAACAATTTTATTGGTCCCCAATAACAATTATACATTTTAAATTTTAAAAATAAATATATATATATATATACTGCCATTCAAATGTTTGGTGTCAGTAAGTTTTTTAAGAAGTTTTTTATGCTCATCAAGGCTGCATTTATTTGATCAAAAATCTAGAAAAAAAATAACTAATATTGTGGAAAATAACTAATATTTCTATGTAAAATAACTGTTTTCTATGTGAATATTTAAAAAAATGATTCCTGTGATCAAAGATGAATTTCCAGCATCGTTACTTTCAGAAATCATTTTAATATGCTGATTTTTTTGTTTGTTTTTATCAGTGTTGAAAACAGTTGTGCTGCTTACTATTTTGTTAGAACCTGTGAAACTTTTTTTCAGGATTCTTTCATTAAAAGAAATAAAATAAAAATAAAAAGAACAGCATTTATTTGAAATAGAAATCTTTTGTTACCATATAAACTACCATTTAAAAAATTGTGGTCAGTACATTTTTAATCGTTCTTTCTTTCTTTTTTTTTGAAAGAAATGAATACTTTTATTTACCAAGAATGTGTTAAATTGATAAAAAGTGATAGCAGCGACTAAATGTTTTCATTTTAAATAAATGTTGTTTTTTTTGACAGTTTATTCATCAAAGAATCCTGAAAAAAAAATCACGGGTTCCAAAAAAAAAATAATAAGCAGCACAGTTGTTTCCAATATTAATGATAAAAGTAATAAATCAGCATATTAGAATGTAATCATATTTCACAATCTAAATTTTTTTTTCTTTATTTTTGATCAAGTAAATGCAGCCCTAATGAGCAAAAAAATAATTCTTTAAAAAATATATAAATTCGTATTGTTCTCAAATTTTTGAACAGCAATGTAATGTTTATTATAAAACTATTTTCAAGAATATACAGTACCATTCAAAAAAATTTTGTGTTTGTAAAAGTTTGTAATGTTTTTGAGAGTTTTATTCTAACTAAGGGTGCATTTACAGTAAAATTGAGTAAAAACAGTAAAAAAATAAATTCAAATTTATTAGAATTTAAAATAACTGTTTTCTACTTTAATATATTTTAAAATGTAATTCTTGTGATGGCAAAGTCATTATTCCGGTTTTATTCCAGTGTCACATGATCCTTCAGAAATCATTCTAATGTTGTTGAAATCATATTGTTTTCAGGATAGTTTTATGAACAGGAAGTTTAAAAAAACTGTTTATTTGAAATAGAAATGTTTAGGCAAATTTAACAATGTCTTTACAGTCACTTCTAATCAATTTAATGCATCCTTGTTGAGTAAAAGTATTCATTTCTTGCCAAAAATACATTTTATGGTGGATATATGACACAGTTTGTTATAGAACTGTTTGCTAGTAATGACAGACATTTATATTTACCACAGTTTTGCCATAGAAATGTTTACCAGCAGTGGCAGTCATTCATATTTGCCCCAGGCGTGCCATAGAGGCGTTTGCCAATAACGACAGACAATTATATTTGCCACATATTTGCTATAGACATTTCCCACTAGTGGCATGTTGTCCAAAGCTTGCTGCATGTTTACCACTAGCAATGAAAAGCCACAGTCATCTTCTTTTCCTCATCACTACAATTTCATTTGCTGCAAATTTAGTACACATTAACCTCAAGTTTGCCAGAAAGCCAATCTTCCAGAAACACGAGGGCAAATCAAATTTTCTATGTTAATGCTGAGCTATGACTCACTATCTTTCCTTACTTCTCCACTCTCCACAGAGCGCTCAGAGATGGCTCGCTGCAGGTTGGTAATGAGGCAGCTGTCACTGGGTCATCACCCTTGGCTGCCACACAGCTGGACACAGACGGCGCTCTCTGGTTGGGTAAGTCCATCTTACGCCGCTTTGCTCAATCGTAGCTCATTTACAAACCGAATACGTACACCTGCTCCGACACACCGAATATCAACAGTCCCCACTTAGCTTGTAACATCTAATTGGATCTTCCCCCACAGTGAGTGCTTTTGAAAAGCTACGTCTCTTGTTACCCCTGAGCGTCATTCAAAACATCCATGCTAAGACACAATATTACCTTATTATGTTTAATTAATAATTCCACGATGAGTCTTTACTATAGGGTTTTTTTTTAAGTGTTTGCGTTCTCTTTCTCTTTTGACTAACCTATAAAGATTAAAAAGCCTGATTTATTCCATTTTAAGAGCGGAAAATCTTCTTATAAGATTGGGAGAGGTATTTCAGCACAGGCCGGCCAGTAGACCAGGTGCTGTTGATGCCCGGTGGCTAGAATACATTATCCTCAGACAGCCTGAACATCAAGAGCACCCTTCGAAAATCCCTTCTTTCAAATGTCATTATTTATTTACTTATTCAGACGTAATTCACTTGAAATTAGCCCCGTCAATCCTCCCGTCGCAAAGCATACAATCCGATTAAACGCACGGAGAGACGAAATCAAGAGAGAAACGTGAGCGAGTTGCAACGGGGGATACGTTTTTCACCGTGCTCAAAGAGCAAGAGACCGAGCTGGATTTTCGACAGTGTCAGGTCCCCGAGGGAGGCGAGCGTAACTCTCTCTCAGGAAAGCTGTCAGGGAACGTCCCCGGAGCCTGGCCTCCCAAAAACACTGTTTGATCTTCTCACCTGTTACTGAGAGTTGTGTCTCTATCTTACTTCATTCTGACACCCCTACGTTACACCTTAGGTGTCTCGGGCGTGATTAACATTTTAGCAGTCTTCTACACAGGATTTCCATAAGCCACAAAGTGTTTTTTGGCCTTTAATAATATATAACGCTGTAGCTCGCTTGCACGGTGGGTAATATCTCAGGTTACATGAAAATGTACATTTATACTGTGGGTCAGTGACATACAGGACAACTGCCCATGGTAAAAAAGCAAAAGCTGTTGTAATTGAAAATACTTGAAAATATTTTGTTCTCTTTGTGTTCATGTTGGTTTAATGAGGTTTTGAAAACAGTTTGTATAATTTTAAAGAAAAATATCTAATGGCTCTTAAAATTTTATAGGGATAACCAAGAAGTAAAAGATAAAAATATTTTCCTTACACCATAAAAGCAGCTGAGTATACCCGTCTTTAAAAATTGAGATTAAAAGCATTACTTACACATATCATGAATTATTAATTAACAAAAAAACACCAGTCAAAAGTTTTTGAACTGTAAGACTTTTAATGTTTTTTAAAGAATGATCTTTTGCTCACCAAGCCTGCATTTTTTTTATTCAAAGTACAGCAAAACCAGCTAAATTGTAATTTTTTTTTTTGTTTGTTTGTTTTAAATACTGTTTTCTAATATATTTTAAAATGTAATTTATTCCTGTGATCAAAGCTAAATTTTCAGCATCATTACTCCAGTCTTCAGTGTCGTGTGATCCTTTAGAAATCATTCTAAAGATTTTTTCATTATCAATATTTAAAACAGTTGAGTACGTTTTTTTCAGGATTCTTTGATGAATATAAAGATCCAAAGATCAGCATTTATCTGAAATTAAAAGTTTTTGTAACATTATACACTATACCATTCAAAAGCTTGGAGTCAGTACAATTATTATTGTTATTATATTTTTTTGGAAAAGAAATTATAGAAATAAATACTTTTATTAACAAGGATGCTTTAAATTGATCAATTGATGATGATAAAGACGTTTATAGTGTTACAAAAGATTTCTATTTCAGATAAATGCTTTCTCTTCATCAAAAAAACCTGAAAAAAAAATTCTACTATTTTCAGCATAATAATAACAATAAATGGTTTTTGAGCAGCAAATCAGAATATTACAATGATTTCTGAAGTGTCATGTGACTGGAGTAATGATGCTATGTTTTAAAACATATTCAAATAGAATTTTAATTAGTAAAAATAATTCAAAATTTGATTTTTGCTATACTTTGGATTAAATAAATGCAGGCTTGGTGAGCAGAAGAGTGTTAAAAAAAAAAATTAAAAATCTTACTGTTCAAAAACTTTTGACACGTAATATGTGTGTGCTTTTTATACCAGTTTCATGCTGTCCACATGTGATTGAATCTTAAAATGGTTTATTTTGTGAATATGAAGTGCTGTGCAGTATATCATGTATACTTCATCTGATCTTGTCCATTTCTCTCGTCTTCAGGTGGTCTGGAGGAGCTGTCCGTAGCTCGTCGGTTGCCCAAGGCTTACAGCACAGGCTTCGTCGGCTGTGTGAAAGACGTGATAGTCGACGGGGTGGAACTACATCTGGTGGAGGACGCCTTAAACAGTCCCAAAATATTACACTGTTCTGCCAAATAGTCTGGCATCACGTTCCTCCCAACACCATGTCTACTGCTGTAATTATTTTTCTATTTTTTGTATACTTTTCTTTGCCTTTTATATTGGAAAAATTACATCGTTTTAATTATAATTTTGTTTTTTGGTTCGTTTTTTCCCCCCGTCATTGCGTCCAACCATAATCCTGTCACCAGTCAGCGAATATGGTGTCACAAGACAAGCAAAAATTCGTATTACATCTGTCCTGTTTCTATGACAAACACCAGAACATCTACTTGCTCGTTACTTGAACAGTGGCAGATGAGGTTGTGTCGTCTGGATTGCCTTCTCTCGGTGCCATAGCTTGCTGTCCAGCAATCACCATACATTCCTCTGAGCTGTCGCCGTGGTCCATTACTACATTTCTAAAGGGTCTAAAAAAAAGACTTTCTGCTTTATCGACACGACAGCATCTGTTAAATACACCGAGCAAGACTATGTACGATATTCTTCATTTATGATACCACTAACAAGGGTGAAAGCTCAACTTGGAGCTTTTGAATCCTGAACTGATAGTAGCTGACGTAACATTTAGCATTCCTCAAAATTCACCATTGTTTTTTTTTTTCATGCAAACATCATTGACATGTGAGATGTAATAAATAGTAACGAAATACATGAGACTGTGAATTTTGAAGATGCTATTTTTTTGTTGCAATCATTCGTCTCATGTGTTGTGCATATCTAAAGAGCAATTACATATATATAAATATACTATATGACCACTTGTTGCATGCATCTTTTTAAGTGTTGAGTTGATTTTGCCTTGGTTTTCTTGATCTTCATCATTCCATTCAGGGCAGAAATGTAGCTGACTACATGACATCTGATCATTCAAGTTGGGAGATATTGAAATTTTTATATATAGATATATATATCTGTCAATCTGGACTTTTTGTGTGTGCGTGTGTGTTGGAAAAAGCGGTTGTTGCAACAACTCAACATGGGGAGGCGCTGTAACACAGGAAGAGATGAGAGACTCAAAACACATCAGGTGGACAAAAACAGCATTGACATTCTTGGCATGTTCCGTCATCGAACAAAAAATATCATGTATTCACTGCATTTTTTTTCTATCGTATATCAAATGAAAATGTCGCTTTAAAATGCTGCCAGCACTTGCTATAAAAAAGGGATGATGTATGTAGACCCCTTGCATCCTATGACTGTGGCCCCCATAACAGCTGTTCATGTTCAACGGTAACCAGTGAAAATAGTAATGCATGGATTTGTCAAGTCAAAATGGTTTTTGTAACCTGTTCCAAGACAAATGCAATGCTGTGGTGCTGTTTCGGTGTAAGAAGTATGAGTTTGATACCAGATGCTTTGCAATATTCCACTACAAATATGCCTGTTCAGGGTGAAATATCACCATATCTTTTAATGATTATTTTTTGTAATTTTCTTTTTTTAACAAACCCTGGAACGTGCAAGATCATAGTCGTCATCATGTACAGCCCTGTGATTTTTCAAGTGTAAATGTGTTGCTGAGGTTTTGTTTTAGTATTATACACTGGAAGCGAGTCTACACGCGGCACATCCCGTCTAGGGTTTGATCAGCCGTGACGGGATGTCTAGTGTTCCAGACTGAGACCGGGAGCCCTTCGTTACTGCACGAGCTGTATGGACCATCCACACTTTTTTAGTACCATAGCGCCCTTACCTTCACTTCTCCAGCGGACTGGATTTTCGATCGCTTTTATATTAATGGGAGTTATTTTTTGACATCCTCCTCCAGTAGCTTTGCTCTTAAGGGACGAGGCTCATGGTGAGAAGCGCCATGGAAATCTGCTGTGTGAATGGAAACTGAGAAATGCCTTAAAATCATTCGCCACTCATGGGTGACAAAAGTTCATGTCCATATTGTTCTGTGCTCTCACCATAGCCAGTATATAAGCCTCATTCCCATCATGTAAATTAATTCATAAATGTTAATAATTATATTAATAATGCTTATGAGAATTTCCAGAAGGCCTCGATAATAGTGGTTCTGGACTCTACAAAAATACTATTTACTGTACAAATACTATTTTCAGTATCTTATTTATGTCTTAAAAGAATTCTCAGTCTGGCATTTGTAAACTACTGTTTTGATCGATTGATTGATTGAGCTAGATCTGATGGGCAGTGCACAGAATGAGAGGCATGACGTTACCATTACTAACTTTATTACTTGTGTCTTGTGTTCCAACCACCATAAAATAAAATGTAAAACAAACTGACCTGACTTTCTGTAACATTTACTCCTGATAATGTCTGTGAATAAATCCCTCCAGTTCCCAAATTGTCTAATCCAGAGTCTCCATAGTATTATATTATATTATATTATATTATATTACAGATCAAAAGTTTGGGATTGGCATGATTTTTTTGTTTATGAAAGAAGCCTTCTGCATACAATAATTTAATGTATTTAATAAAAATACAGTAAAAAAAAAATTATTGGTTTTAAAAAAGGCATCTAAAAATGCTGGGTTTAAAGCAAGTGAAATATGGACAAACCCAGTGACTGGATCTTACCTTAATATTTATAAATAACATATAGAATATGCCAAATATGGTATTAGTATTAGCTGTATTACCAAGAGATAAATTAATTTGTTTGATTAAATGCACAGCCTTTGTCAACAACATATGGGGTGTTTCTTAAGTGTTTCTAATTTTAAAAGTTTATGAGACTATTTATTTTGCAATCCTTACTATATAATGTTATGATATTGAAGTTCTGAAATAACACTAAGTAAGCATATTTGAAAGTCTGTGTTTGAGTTTGTCACACCGCATAAAAATGTATTTTTAACCACCCAATCAGTTTTGAATGATAAAAAATGGCAAGTAAATAAAACAAGGTATCAAAATAAAAAAAAAACAAGCATTCTCTGCTCTCAAACACTGAGGGCGTGTCCACGGCGCCGGTGTTGCCAAGTCTGTGGTTTTCCCGTGGAACTGGGATACTTTAAGACTATTGCCGCGGTTTGTTTTTCATGTCCGCGGGTTGAAGCGACCCCAATAACATCATATTTAGCCCCTGGAATGCGAATTTTACCAGAGGCCCACTGCTCTGCACATTTTGTATGTCTCCCTCATTTAACACACCTGATTCAGATCATCATCTCGTTAGGAGAAAGATCCATGAACTGAATTGAGTGTGTCAGAATCAGAAACATACAAAATGTGCAGAGCAGTGGGCCTCGAGCACTGGAGTTGAGAATCATTGCTTGAAGCGGCCTTGTGCAGACCGATCAGTGTATGACATCTACGTACTTTCTATTATCCACAAGTTTTCTACGCCCCGTAAGGCCTTGGGTCAAAAGTGGGAGCGTCTTCTGGTTCAAAGTAAACAAGCGGGAAGTGACACTTATCTATCAACAGTAGATAGTAGTGATGGGCAAATGAAGCCTTGTGAAGCACTTAAAGTTTCCTTTGACAGAAAGATTCAAAGCTTCGAGTAGCGTGATCTGGTGGTTAGTAAAAAAATAAATCAGTCAAAAGCCTATGAAAGAAGCTCCGATGGATTAAGCATTCACCACACATTCCACATTCCGACTCATGTTACGTGCACAAATAAAAGCCTAACAGCGTGTGTGTTTGCTTGTTAAATTTCTGTCTCTGATAAATTAGTTTACCCATTAAACTGTGCCATTAAATTCCAGTACGAATATTATGAATTCGTATATACGTCATATATGAATTGCATACGGCAAATATTTAATTGTCCCGAAATAATTTGTATTTTTCATATTATTTGAATGACTGGGTATTTAAAAATGTAATTAAATAAGTCCAAATTAAAATGTCCTCATAAAGTAAGATCTGGAGGTTCGAATATTCTGACAAACAAAGTGAACAAACTGACGAACTGTTGAAGACCTGCTGATTCCATAATAAGTGCAACTGCCTATTTCGTGCTGTCTAAATAGCTTAAAATACTTTAATATTTAATCTGACAAGGCTTAAAACACATGAGAATGATGAGCTATTGGGCGCAGCACCAATCATTCAGATAAAATAGGTGATTAACAGCAGTCAAGCTAATTGTATTCGCAGGTGAACATGAAATATGTTACATACAACTGGTGAACAAGTCAGTGTAAAACAAATATGTCTGAATGGTCTGACATAATAAAATGCGAAATCATGTAATATTGTATGAATCGTTGTTTGTTTACATCACGTTGCGCCTCGCATTATTAAAACAATGTTTGGGATGCCACAATCAAAACTCAGCATATAGACAGTTTGATATTGAATATTCATCCAAATTATGTTGGAAACCAAAATGTTATATTACTATACTGGCCATCAGAAAACATTTCAGCATTTTTCTCCATATAATGGACTGATATGGTGCCCTGAGTTTGAACTTCCGAAATGCAGTTTAAATGCGACTTCAAATTATCCCAAACTGAATTTGAGGGATAATATGAGATGGGAATTTTTCGACATACCCTGTCATGAACCAGAAAAAAACAGAGTCCAGGCAGAGTAAGACAAGACAAGCGTTTGACATTAAAAAGTATATAAAATAACCGATTGTTACACTAGATAAGACCCTTCTTTCTCGACTGGGATCATTTACAACCACATCTGGGATTGTTTGAAGCCGCATTTAAACTGCATTTTGGAAACTCGGGGCACCATATCAGTCCATTATATGGAGAAAAATGCTAAAATATTTTCCTCAAAAAACATTATTTCTTTAAGACTGAAGAAAGAAAGACATGAACATCTTGGATGACAAGGGGGTTGAGTACATTATCTGTAAATCTTTGTTCTGGAAGTGGACTTCTCCTTTAATCATGTTTGTTATATATTTTTTAATTAAAGTGGACATCATTGATAAATAATGTCAACTTAACTGACTGCTTTGTTTCCACTTTAACACAAGCTCCGATGCCTCGGTTCAAATGTCACATCACTAGTTGACAGTCAAGATTTAGCGATCCAAACTTGCTAACGATGTGGGAACACAACTGGTTGTCCCTGAGCTCCCATAAAGGTTTGCAGCTTTACAAAGTAAACAATGATCTGAAAAACACTTAGCCTCTTCGCAAAACAAAAAACAAAAAACAGGCTCTTCGCTAATTAGCACACACAATACCATTGGTATACTACTTCCACCTACTCACTAGAAGTTGTACCCATGTTCTTTTTTACAGTAGCACCTCCAGGAAACTGGTGGATAGCTCTCACTGTTCTTTGATGTCCTTCAACAATCAGTCTGTGCAACGCTGCTTCAAGTCAAATGCTCAGGCCGTGCTCAGTAACTCCATTGCATTATCGAGATATGATTTTAATCACGTCCTAAAAAATCCTGAACACAAAAATGGTGAAAGACTGTTTAACGCTCTAACTCCACAATTCAGTACTATATAGTTCACAGTTGTGTTTCAGAAATGCATTTCTAATATTTATAATTTGCTTAGAAACAATTCTCTGCCTTTACACAGACTTTATGGTGTGCTTACAGTAATGTCTTAATTTATAAGTGAATTATTCAGTTATGTAACTGTTATTCTCTTAAGGGGATATAAAATGTCATCAGACATGACAAGCTCAGAGTTGCCTGGAAACGTTAGAGAAACAGATCTTGTCAAAGAGCTCTGGCACTAGGGGTAAAATGGTTAATGGAAAAATCCATTGGATTTCTCTGCATAGGAGTAAGTATGAAATGATCCATGCTAGACGAGCAAAGGGTTTCTTCAGTACACATGCTCACAGCAGTGCAATAAAGAGGCTTTTACTGCATGTAACAAGGCTTCAGCTGTCTGGCTGCATCAGGGGATCTGTGGCTTCCATTGTTCCTCCTCATGGGGTTTTAGTTTGGACTGAAGAGTCCTCGGGCTGTAAGGTCAAGGGGCGTCTTGGAACAGAGCTTGTCAGCAGCACTGGCTCTTCCTTTAGCGAATGATTTCCCTAAAGGAAAATTCACACAAAAATGAAAATAGGTCCAAACAAAGTCAACTGCATAATCAACCGCTGTGTCTCATTTTGTTACTGAATGCATTAGGGTTTTGAATGAATCATTAAGCGAATGAGTCAATGACTCACTCATAAATACATTTTCTTGTTTTATTCCTGAACGATGCAGTGTTTTTGAATGAATCAGCTGTTACTGTTTTTAGTTTATGTACTTTTATTTAGTTTTTAGTTTCGTTATTTTAGTATTTGAATTACTTTTTTAGTGCTTCAGTCAGAGCTCATTTAGTAAAAATGAGGAAAAAAATAAGTTTGCTTTTATGTTATTTCTGTTAATGTTTATTTTATATTACAGTAATGAATGTTTTTAGTTCATTTGTAATAATTCTACCAAATTATAATTATGATAAAAGGTCAAAATAAGAAGTCATAATTTTGACATACTGAGTGATAATTATGAGAGTAAAAGTTAAAAATGACACAATATATCACTCACTTAAAAATGACTTTAAAAGTTGACATTGTGAGATGAAAATTCCTAATTATGACATAAAATGTATAATTAGTTTGACTTTTTATGTCATATCTTCCAAAATATATAATACATTGTGGATATTTTAGTGTTATTGATGTTTCCCAGTAGGCCTTTATGTGGGTGAAATGTAGAAAAACAGTTACACACTGTCCTCAAGTATAAAGTTACGGACATACTGTTTGCATTGGCTCTTACACTGCACAGGAAACACCTGACCAGACTCTCTGTCTAAAGAGAGAAATCCATAGATAAAGCGCTGCATTTCAGAAAATTGCATAACCACGTCACCCAAGCAGATTAATCTTCCTTAGGGCCAGTGACGTCATGGCAGCCATGGCATTGCTGCGGTGCCCACAGCTGCCACCATCAAATCACCCCAATGCAAATGGGGTCAGTCCCAAATGGAAACTGCTGAAATGAAAGCAGAGTCAAAATTCTTGTTGTGTATCTTCTATCCCCCAACAAAAATAGCAGCATTACAGCTAACAGAGTAATAATAAACATGCCTGGTAATGAAAGAAAGGTGATAATTACATGGAAGGAACTGCTAAAATAAGACTGGAGGAAGAGAAGTCAATGTATAGAGTTGTGTATGTACATCACTTCATTATGGACCTCAGAGGTGTTTTGGAGCTCTATATCTGACACCTCCAGCAGTGAAGAATTCAGCTGCCCATAGGTGCTAAAAACCTCTTAAACAAGATCACATTATAATATTTCATATGTAATCACATAAAATCAAACACATTCTTAGACATTCTAGTTTTCATTTATTTGTTTTTTTTGTTTGTTTGTTTTCATTAACAATAACTCTGACACTAAGTAATAATTATGATATACTGAATCATAATTATAAGATTAAAAAGTCAGAAGTATGACATACTAAGTACATGACTTTAAATTGTGAGATTAACTTTTTATATTATCTGAGACCATCATAACTCATAATTATGATTTACCAAAGCAGAATTTTCTTCTTATGTGGCAGAAATGGGCTTCCATAACATAATACATATTTTAGTGTTATTGTTTTGTATATAAGTTTTGTCAAGTGACATACAAATGTTGAGAAAAATGACTCATCAACATTTTATCATTTTACCTGGACTGTAATTTTGAATGCGTGTAGCTGCTAAATTTTAATTTTGTATTTTGTTAATGTTTAAGAGTGCCATTTGCCAGTGTTTAACTTAAAGCAACAAAACTCTAGTTTTGGTTGCAGTGTTTTAGTGTTTTTGAATGAATCAGCTGAGAAGTGGATTCAATAAATGTATAATGTATCTAAAATATATATATATATATATATATATATATATATATATATATGTGTGTGTGTGTGTGTGTACTTGTTTTTGCTACATTGTGGGGACCAAATGTCCCCACAAGGATAGTAAAACCTGAAATTTTTGACATTGTGGGGACCGGCCTGCGGTCCCCACAATGTTAAAAAATTATTAAAAATAGTAAATGATGTTTGTCTGAAAGTGTAACGATGTAAACATGTTTTCTGTGAGGGCTAGATTTAGGGTTAGGGTTGGGTTAGGGGATAGACAATATCGTTTGGTCAGTATAAAATCTATAGAAGTCTATGGAAAGTCCCCACAATTCACAAAAACAAACATGTGTGTGTGTGTGTGTGTGTATATATATATGAAGAGTTATTATGGAATTATGGAAGTCCATTTTCACCACACAAAAAAAAACAGATCTAAAAAAATATTAATCCATGTGCTAGCATCACTGATATACTATTAAAGAGTTTGTAAATATTTTGAATTTGATCATTTTCATATTTATGTTTGTTTTCATTTTATTGCAGATAAATGTTCAAATGTTTCAATATTCTTTTATTACGTCCATGTACTTTTATTACGTTTTAGTTTTTGTTATTTTAGTTAGTACCTCAGTTAGTACTTAATTCTTATGCTTTATTTAAACTAAACAAAATTATTTATATTTTATGTTATTTCGGTTATGTTTATTTTATATTACAGAACTGAAAATGGGGTTTTTGGAGTCAACATTTAGCCCTAGACCAAAATATACGATAGATAGATAGATAGATAGATAGATAGATAGATAGATACATAGATACATAGATACATAGATAGATGTTTGTTTGTGTGTATGATTTCACCCTTGTGTTATAATTGGTTGAACTAACGGTGTTACAGCCCAATCTGTCCCCGGTTTTCATACACTGAAAAGGTAGAGTACAGTGAATGGCTGTCAACTGGTGGCTGGTTTTAATCTTTAACTTACCCTGTCATATGGTCCCAGGAAATGTTACGAGCTTTATAATAACTGACTTGTTGGATAAAGTTTTTTCCAGTCTGTTTTGAGTGGTGTGTCCTCGCTGTCAGTGAGAGGCGGAGAGAGTGAGTGAGAGTCGGGCGCTGTGTGACGCCCCTCGTTCGCGTTCAGCTCTGCTGCAGTGACTCGGCGAAGCCAGGCAGGACCATTTTATTACACTATCCCCTTCAGCCCGCTCACACACACTTTTGACATCTGACAGCTCCCAGGACGGCCATGACGTCTCGAAGGTAAGCCGAAGGCTACATTAAAACTGCAAGAGCGGGTGCTGATGGTTACAGTTACTGTATGAATGAATCGAGCACGACACGCAGCTCAATGAGTCGGACTCGGTCTTTTACTCCAGGCTGCTGATCCTGTCTGGCCCATTATACTGTATAGATTCGCTCCGCTCAACGAATTTGGTACAATAGGCTGTTTAGGAATAGTTTTAGTCTTTCTGTCTTTCTTTTATTTCAGTAGCATGTAGACTGTATGTGTCGTTCTTGCTACCGGATGTTGAATATGTATAATCAGCGCAAAGTCACTCTAACAGTTTCTCTCTCTAATGCAGTATTTAAACTGTGCTTCATTAGTTTATTGCGGCGGTTTATTAGGAGATTTATGGTAATGACCTGCTACTGTATTTACTGTACGTCGTGTGCTAACACGATAAAACATTAAAGACAGAGATTTAAGATAGCAGATTTAAAAATAGAGAAATATGCACACAAGCGCTAATATACCTGTATATGTGGCTGCAAATAGTTTTACTTGACATGTTTTACACTTAACACTTTATCCAGGGTTATTTATTATTTATAGACAGATTTCACACTGTATGTTTGGAAGCTCCGGGTTAACGTCCTTATTTGCATATATGTGAGGTCAGTAAAATTGATTGGACAAATACAGCACGCAATCTGTTTTTTAACTCTTTGTGCAGAAATGCTGCTTTGTGGATTCTGGCTGTCTTAAATCTTCTTAAACACAACAAAGCAACTGTGTCTCTTCTTTGTCGTCGTTAATCGACATTGTATCTCAGATATGAAGTGTTCATGTGAACATAAAGTGAACATGAAAGTTTCAACTACTACAAAACGCTTGAATATAAGCCCTGAGGCATTTTATAATTAGGTGTATGTTGCTAAACAACTCTGGAGCAGGGTTTTAAATTTAGCCAGGGTTAAAACAGGTCTTTCTAAAAGACATTAATCCAGGGATAAATGTGGTGTGATGCTGCTTTGTTGGCCCTATGATTTGTATTTCATTCTGAGTGTCGTATCTGCATAAACAGAGATCTAGAGATTGACTAGGTTAATGCACCTACACAAAGAGCTGAAGCACACATCAGTTATTGTGAGAGTTTGCACAGGTGGCCTTGGGTAAATATCCTACAGCGCTCAGTGTTGCTTTATGCTTGCACTATCCATGCACTAACCGTTAACACAACACGTTTCAGGATTCGGTTCTGGTTATGGCTTCACGAGCAGCTTTCATTTGTCAGAGTAATAGTCTGTGAGCCTTTGGCCTTTACTCTGCCTTTACATCATCTGTTATATAAATAGTTCTGCTGCCAACAATTACCATTCACTATTATTAGCATCATTAGATTATCATTACTGATGTCCTTCTCATCTCATTAAAGGAACAGTTCACCCAAACATGTAAACTGCCTTCCTTTTCCTTCCAGACTTGTGTGACTATTTCTTCTGTTGAGATGCTAGAAACCTCACTTTCACTGCATCTTTTTCCACAGAGTGAAAGTGAATGTTGACTAAGACCATCATTTCCTTTTGTGTTCCACTGAAGAAAGAAAGTAGAGGTTTAGAAAAACATGAGGATGAGTAAATGATAACATGTCCCTTTAAATGGTATGAAAAGTGACCTCACTTATCAGTACATAGTGGAGAATAATCTGTCCAATATGCAAAAGTGACAGGGATCTGTACTGTGCATTTTTCAGATTTGTAGTTATCTGTGCTATGCAAACAGGAAACTGAAGAATTATTTCAATACAGGATTTACATATATTATGCTCACAAATGTTTTATTGTTCACAGGAGGTTTTGCATAGAGGAGGCTAACAAAGTTACTTAGCTTAATGTTCATGCATATTTAACACATTGCCGTAAAGAACATTTAAACTGCTCGTAGTTCTGGGAAGGCCAAAAGAGATTTATTTTTATTATCTTCATGTAATGTGGAATATTTTTCTTGGTCACTTAGCCCACCTGTTACATTTCTCTTTTCGCATTATTGTTATTTCTTACTCTCTAGATCATGAAGCATCTTTTGTGTGCATGTGAGTAAGCGTGTACAGGAAAGAGGAAAAAGGAAGAGATGGCTCATTGCGTGGTTATTTTTGTGGGGTCATAAAAATATTGGGTCATGAATATTTTGGTTGCACGAAAATAGCCGCCTGATGTCAAAATTTCCACAAAAGTTCTTTCTTTTTTTCTTTCTTATGTCAGTAAAATGTTTTTGAAAGAACTTTCTTATGTTTACCCATGGCAAAATACTGTAAAAACAGTAGAATTGTGAAATAGTATTACAAAAAACTGATTTCTATTCAAATATTTTACAACGTAATTTATTTCTGTGATGGCCAAGCTGAATTTTCAGTTACTTCAGTCTTTAGTGCCACATGATCTTTCAGAAATCATTCTGATATGTTGATCTGCTGCTCAAAAAACATTCAGTCAATGTTGAAAACAGTTGTGTTGCTTAATATATTTGTTGAAACTGTAATACATTTTACCATTATTTTTTGATGATAGAAATTTATTTGAACAGCATTTATTTGAAATAGAAAATGCATTGATTTAATGCATCCTTGTTATATGCTGTACACTTATTAACTTATTAATTTCTTTTAAACAAAACAGCACAGTATGTCGGGTTTTGGGGTCAGTATGTCTAAGAGTTTGACTTGTGTGTCTGAGGGACAGGGGGACAGGACTGAAATTCGCAGACAGGAAAACTTCCTTCAGTGTGGTTAAATGAGATAGTCTGTCCGAAATTTCAGTCATCCATTTGTAATCGTACCGCCCTCAAAGCACCAGGATCATCATAGTTTACATTTCCTTGTGCTTTTGACATTTATGTTAAAATGTAAATGAAAAGTATTATTTTGTGGGTATTTCACATCATGGATGGGCTGATGATTAGTGTATCATTATTTATCGTTTTATAAATCCCTTAAACTCAGTCCAGCAGACTCACAGCATGACCCTAAACCCGCAGTATTTATTATTAAAGGAATTATTACACATCAGATTAAATTAAGTGTATTACATAGATTAATGTCTTCATAATCATGTTATAGATTATAGAGACAAAGTACTGAAGTACTGTCTATGGATGATGTTTATTTCACTGTTCATATCATAAATCACCACTTTTTTTATTTTACTCCTGGACTCCCTCTTTAGGATGCAAAGCCAGGTCTTGATCCCATTCCAAGAGGCTATTTCTATTGGAAGGGTTGTTATCAGCTGTCGAGAATTTGAATATGATCGTTGTCGTTAGATTTTGTTTCACGTGTCCTTGGGCTGTCTAACCCAGGGCAAGTTCAAAAATGGCAACATATTTCTCCCTCAGTAAGGGGAGAGAGAGGCTGCTACTGCGTCTAGCCTTGAATATGCCATTCTAGTTATGTGTGTCAATTGATTTGACCTTACATGTATGTGCTTGGGGACATTTGTTAATCAATTAAGTCACACTTTCAGATTCGCTGCTGTAATGTCCCATAGCTATAACTGGGTGTAACATATATATATATATATATATATATGTGTGTGTGTGTGTGTGTGTGTGTGTGTGTATCTATATATAGTTATATATTTAAATATATCTATATATGTGTATCTATATATATGTGATATATATATATATATATATATTCGCTACCAAAGCGTCACATATATATAGATACACATATATAGATATATTTATTTCTATCAAAATTAGCAGTGTGTGCCCGTGGTTTCACGCGCTGAGATGAGGAAACTCCTCCCTGTTTATATTTGAAAAAGCAACACTTGCAGAGCATCTTCCATTCTAATGAAATGCAATGATAAGCCTTTCTAAACCTGTTGTCCAACAAAAGAGAACATTATAACTTACTTTTACTTCACACCATCAGTCAGGTGCTTGAAATAACTTCCTTTTGTGATCTGATGTGGTTTCTTATCATAGAATGAGGCAGACAATATATTCTATGCTGTATGTCGATTAGCAATGGCTTACAAATATACTTAACCCGAGATGGCTTGAAGAACAAAGATAAACCATATATTATTGCAGACAAGTGTTTATTGTCCTTACATTTCATCATTCAAAATGTTTAACATTATATCTTGTTTTTATTCAGTTACAGCAATAGCGATAGCTTTATCCATATTAGAGAATCTGGAACGGAATGGATTTTCTGCTCGAGGGTAGGGTTGGGTATCGTTTGGGGTTTTTTCGGTACCGGTGCCAAATCGATACTTTTAAAACAGTACCGGTGCCAAAACGGTGCCTGAACTGATACTTTTAAAAAAGCCACAAAGTGGTGGATGACACAAGAATATATTTTTATTGGACAAAAAAAGTTCTTTAAATTGAACAATGTATTAAAGTAAAAAAAAAAAAAAAAGAAGTAGTACTATACATTATTAAGTCAATGCAAAACGCAACAACAATAAAACCTAAGCCACCTAACCGAACTACAATAATTTAACAGCTTAAAATTTCAGCAATTCTTTTGCAGAAATATGACTATATGTGATGAGATCTGGGAAAACCCAGATGTGAACCGAAATGAGGCACCGAAGTTCGCGTTCTGATTCGGCCCGATACATATGGTACCGGTCACATGGGTACCGGTGCCGTATTGGCACCGGGTTTCGGTACCCAACCCTACTCGAGGGTGCCCTCTGGCATCCAGTATGAATGAAAACCATCCTATTTTGCGTAAAAATCTGAAAAAATAATACCTCTCTCAAAAGAAATATTAAGCAGACATATAATAATCCACGCTTTTTCCAGTGTACAGAGGTTTACAGGTGAATTTTGTTGTTAATTGTATGCAAAAAAAAAAAAAAAAAACATACACACATGTTGCAAGCTATCAGAACCGAACCAAACCAAAAACCGTGGTTAAAAACCAAGGTACATATTGAACCGTGGACTAACTGTTTTGTTGCATCCCTAATATATATATATATATATATATATATATATGTGTGTGTGTGTGTGTGTTTATTTAAATATATCTATATATATGGGATGTTATGGCAGCGAATATTAATGTGTGTGTGTGTGTGTGTGTATTTAAATATATCTATATAAATATGTGGGGCATTATCAGGCATGAATATATATTTGTGTGTGTGTGTGTATGTATATATAGATATATGGGATATTATGGTAGTGAATATATATATGCATTTATCTGATCCAAAGTACAGCAAAAACAGTAACATTTGGAAATATTTTTACCATTTAAAATAAGGTAAAGTTTTCTATTTGAATATATTTTAAAATGTAATTTATTACATTTTGAATTTTCACCATCATTACTCCAGTCACATGATCCTTCAGAAATCATTCTAATATTATTATTATGTTGAAAACAGTAGATTTTTTTTCCCAGTTTTTTTTCAATATTACTGCTGATTATTGCTGTATTTTGGAACAAATAAATTCAGGCTTGGTGAGCAGAAGAGAATTATTTAAAAAAACATTAAAAATCTTACTGTTCAAAAACTTTTGACTAGTAGTGTATATATAAAAATTATAGTACAATTTCTGTTATAATTTTAATTTTTCCATTTTATTTAAACTTTTATTTTATATTTATACATTTATTATTATTATTATTTTGAATACAGCTGAGTAGAATTTCTTCAGGTTTCTTTGATGAATAGAAAGTTCTGAAGAACAGCATTTATTTGAAATAGAAATCTAGAAAACACTTCAGAGTAGGGACCACTTAAATTCCTAATTTGCTGCTTATTAATAGTTAGTAAGGTAGTTGTTAAGTTTAGGTATTGGGTAGGATTAGGGATGTAGAATTAGGTCATGTAGAATAAGGCATTAATATGTGCTTAATTAGTATTTATAAATGGCTAATATTCTAGTAGTATGCATGCCACTAGTTAAGAAACCGTAAAATAAAGTGTTACCGAAATCTTTTGTAACATTATATATATGCATTAAATGTATTAAATTGATCAAAAGTGACAGTAAAGACATTTATAATGTAACAAATGATTCGTATTTAAAAAGCGAATCCTGAAAAAAATTCCATAATTAAATAAATTCAAGCTACTGAACAGATGAAGTAAAATGAGACAAACTACAGGAGCATGTGTGTTTGAACTGACTCACCATGTCACCGCTAGACTGACATGTGGCAGCATAATAAGCTTTTCTAAAAATATCAGTAACGGTACCGAAATCCAGTCACAGGGACCCGTCTGCCCCCAATATAGACGCGAGAGGGTCTTTGAAGCTGAGTTGGGGGTACTATGTATATCGCTTTTTGTCACCGAGCCTGCCGCTTTAAATAGCCAACTGTGTTGAACTTGAGACATTATGTAAGAGGGAAGAGGCAGCTCACTGTGTGCACGTGGGCCTGTGTGTTTCCCCCTGTCAGAACACTGCTGCAGCACTTTCCGCCCGATATCGCTCGCTCTCATGTTGTCTCTCTCTTTCTGGCCCTCACTGTACAACCCGTTTGTGCCCCCGAGTTATCATAACCAAGAGAGTCTCTGGTGTCACTCAAAAGTATGTGCCAATATGGATGTGACAAGTGACAAAAGAGGATTGTGTGGGCATTCCTGTTTGAGATATTTTGAATCTCATTTGCAGGTTGGCTTAATTGTTTCTAAAACTGTTATATTATTTTACTATACGTCGTCTGTTGTGTTTGTTCATCTTTCTTGATTTTTTTTTTTTTTTTTTTTTTTTTTTGCCAGAGTTCATTGCTATTTATATCAGGCTGCAAGCTGGACAATGGCTGTTAATTATTAAACCAGGGAAGAAAGTCATGCATTTATTTTATCGAAGAGGAAGCTAAAAGAACAGAAGCGCTCTTCCTTTGCATTCATTAATCTGACCATTATAACACTAATGGCCTCAGATTACATTTATTGTGTCCTTATGAGATTTTATAAGGTTTAAAGGGAAGTTACAGGGCAATATAACTTCCGTGATAAAGCATTAAGAGAAGTGATAAGACTTAAAGCTGAGGTGAGGTATTTGTACATTGGTGGTTTTTGAGCATCCTGGTGTAACAACATCAGCTCAAAGAGTGGTGCGTATGTGGAGCGTCTGAACTGTCTGTTTGTCCAACCAATGGCAGATGGCAGGGAAATCTGTCAATATTATTTTTTGTAATTATGAAATGACACACTTCAAAATCGTAATATTTTAGAGTCCTGATATGTGATCCTGTACCACAAAACCAGTCTTAAGTAGCATGGGTGTATTTGTAGCAATAGTCAAAAATACATTGCATGCGTCAAATTTTTCAATTTTTCCTTTATGCCAAAAATCATTAGGATATTAAGCAAAGATCATGTTCCATGAAGATATTTTGTAAATTTCCTACAAAATATATCAAAACTTACTTTTTGATTAGTAATATGCATTGCTAAAAACTTCATTTGGACAACTTTAATGGTGATTTTCTCAATATTTTGATTCTTTTTTGCACCCCTAGATTCCAGATATTCAAATCCTATATTGTCCTATCATAACAAACCATACATCAATAGAAAACCTATTTATTCAGCTTTCATAGGTTGTATAAATCTCATTTTCAAAAAATTGACTGGTCCTGTGGTCCAGGGTCAAATATTATGTTCGTCTCCATTCTGGGGAAATCCGGGTGTTTTCCTGGTGCTCAGGTCTGTCCTAATTCTCTGTCCCATAATGTCTCATGCCAAAGTTCCTCTGTAATTAAAAAAAAAGCTTTGTAAGCCTAAACAGTACATTTTATTCGCATGTATGCTCTGTCTCTTCTAAAATCAATTACTTCATTACTTGGCAAGCATTTTTCACTTATGCAACATACAGTAGCAGAGCATACTGTTTGCGTAAGCTGGCAAGTGCATGCTAGAAGCGCTTGAGCACAGGCACAAACCATCCTTTAAACTTCCACATATGCTTAAAAAGTCAGTTACTGTTGATTTATGGTAGCTTTATCTCATAATAAAAAGAAAAAAAGACATTATCTTTGTTTTGTTCAACAGTAAAAATATTGAACCCTACTTTAAACAATATAACTTTACTTGAGAAGATGCTTGAATTAAATTTATTTTTATTAGGGAATTGCTAAATATATGCTAGATGTATGCTTACAAAAAGACCATGCATTTTACTAGCTGCTACTTATTATTATTAGTACTCATAAAGCCAACGCTATCTCACGACCAATTTGTACGTATTTTACAAGGTGGCAATTTGTACAACCTCATTCGTATGAATTTGTACGATTTCAGTGATGGGTAGGTTTAGGGGCAGGGTTAGGTGCAGGTCATTTGTACAAATTCATACGTATTATGGAACTTGTAAAATACGTACATTTTTGCTAAAATCGTATGAATTTATACGAGTGAGGTCGTACGAATTAGCCACCTTGTAAAATATGTACAAATTCTGCATGACTGTATTCTACATCCCTAATCCTACCCAATACCTAAACTTAACATCTATTTTATTAAACAGTTATTCATAGTTTATTATGGCAAAGTTCATAGTTAATTTAATTAAGAAACTGATGCTTTTATTCAAAATTTAACATATTTAATCGTTCAAAAATGTCAATTTAGACATTTAACATGTTACAAAATATTTCTGTTTTAAATAAATCCTGTTCTTTAAACTTTCTTGACTTTCTTAAAGGAATCTTGAGGTAATAATAATAATAAATGTTTCAGGATTTTTAAGACTGGAGTAATTTCTGAAAAAAGTTTCCTAAAAAATTAAAATAAAAAAAACTTAAAATATATTGTTTATAGGGCTGCATGATTATGACAAAAATCATAATTTAGGATTATTCCCTTGAATTTGTAATTGCGATTATTAATTACCATTATCAGAATTTACATTGAATGATGTTTTGAATAGCTTTATACCATTGTTTGAAGCAACTGCTTGCCACATTGTTGTAAGATTTTTTTGTTTTTCTTAGAAACTGATGTTTTTATTCAAAATTTAACATTTAATTGGTCAAAAATGTCAATATAGACATTTATCGTGTTACAAAATATTTCTATTTCAAATAAATGCCGTTCTTTAAACTTTGTTCATTAAAGAATCTTGAGGTAATAATAAATAATAATAATAAAAGTGTAAAAGTGATTTCTTAAGACTGGAGTAATTTCTGAAATATTTTGCTGAAAATGTAAAAAAAAAAAAAAAAAAAAGTTAAGATAACCTGTAGGAAAAACACACACACTCTCTCTCTCTCTCACACACACACACACACACATCTTAAGAAAGCAGAATAATTTAAGTGTTTTTTTGTTTTTTTTTTGTGCCTTTGAACAATTACATAACTGTGGCATCTGTAATTGTAATTAGAAATTCGATTAATTGTGCTGCCCTAATTGTATTTAACTGTATTTTTGATCAAATAAATACAGCCTTGGTGAGCATAAGAATCTTCTTTCAGAAGCATGAACGTTTTTACTGACCCCAAACTTTTAAAAGCATTACATTTCACTGCAATGCCTATATGATTATTTGATGCCATATGAAAATGTCCATAGATTGTCAGTATGCTTTAGTACCCAAGCTACTTTTTTAATCTTTAAATTTAATCTTTAATAAAGAATAAAGATCTTTAAATTACTTTTTTACTTTAAATTTTAATCTTGTACTGTCCCATACTGTCCCAGTTCATTACATTTTGTCATTTTTTGCCCTGGTCATTGCAGTATGTGCAATGCTGTTTTTTCTTCCAAAAGCTGCCACTCTCCATTTAAAGCTAATGGTAGCAGAGATAAAGATAAGGGGTGTAAGAGTGTGCCAGGCAGCATGGCAACGCTGCGTCACGTTCAGAGAGAGAGAGAGAAACAGAGAGAGCAAGAGAGGAAGGGGGGGGCAGGAGGGATGGACAGTTGCTCAAAAGCTGATTGTACTGGCTGGCTTTCCTATCAGGGCAGCTCACACGCATCCAAATCCCAGATTAAACACCCCCACCTCTCTTTCCAACCAGCAGCACTCCTACAAGTCCCTGCCCCCTCTCTTCTTCCTTGTGTAACTGTACTGAGCGTGGATTACCAAACTCTGAAGCAAAGCAGGGGCTCTGACAGGCTCCGAACAGAATGGTGAGGTAGGAACATGAGGCATTAGTTGCTGTTATCGTTTCGTATCCGGACTATGCAGTTTTCACAGCCGAATTCACGTGCGAACGCGCTACGCGTTTCTTTCACCGCCACTGTTTGTGCAGAAGTGTGTGCGCACTTTGCAGGATGGTTTGTGGTTTGTTGTGGCTGTGTGTGCTGTGCTGGAGGAAAGCTCCTGGAGAGCTACTGGGAGCTCAGTGAGGCTTAGAAGTGACCTGGGGTTGTTTGTTCCTGGGTGCAGATCTTTGCCTGAATGTCTGCATCTGTACAGACCTGTTCGGGTAAAAGACCAGACGGTCTCCATCACAAGAGAAACCTGTCCAGTTTGTGTTTTTTCACTACGTGCAGTCTTTATTTTTCATAATCGAAAAATTGGGAAGTTAACGTTATCTGTTCCTATAGTTTCAGAGAGCAGTTTTGGGAACTGAAAAGAAAGGTTAAGGGGTCAGACTAAGCCCACTATCATTGTTTTATGAAAATACATAAGAGCTTAGCTGGGATTAGTGTCACCTGCTGTTTTGCACAATACAAAATGAAGATTTCATTTATGCATTTTCTGATTACCATTAAATCCCACGTTCTACTAAGATACTAACACAGACATAAAGAGCAGTATTTCTTCATTTCTCCACTTTTTTTTTAATCTTTGATGTTCCAGAAGTTTTTGATTTATTTGATTGATTTATCTAATGATTTATTTGAAATCTAGCCTAGTTAAATAGTTCAATATTCTAAAACAGAATATTCTGGTCTTTTGCCTTAATGTTGCAAAAATAATATACACTCCACGTATTATCAGCAAATGTATGACAACATGTTTATCTACACAGCACAGACCACATTTATTGCTATATCTTTCTTTCAGCTCTTCATGACATATATAGGGCATGTTTATGATACTGGACATATATATATATAAACTCATACACAGGGGCAATACATTTCTTAAGGTGTATTATTGTGGTGATTTTTTTTTCTTTTAAACTTTAAAAAATGTTGGGTTAAATCAATCCAGTGCTGGGTAAAATATGGACAAACCAAGTAACTGGGTTGTTTTGACCCAACGGTTGGGTTAAATGTTTAACGCAACCTTCTGGATAGTTTCCTTTAACTCAACTATTGCTTAAAAATTACTATATTTCTTGCTTAAAATGAACCCAAAATAGGTTGAAAATGAACATCATTCTGTTCAATAAATTAACATTTATTAATAAGTTGAATAAATTTTTTTTTTTTTAATTGCTTATTAATAAATGTTCACCTTTTGATGTAAACAAGATTTTTACAAGATAATTGTCTGATTTTTAACTTGCAACCTATTTTAGGTTCATTTTTTAAGCCAGCCATATAGCAATGTTTAAACAATAATTGAGTTAAATAAAACTACCCAGAAGGTTGGGTTAAATGTGGGTTGAAACAACCCAGAGTTTGTCTATATTTCACCGAGCACTAGGTTGTTTTTAACCCAACATTTTTTGAAGTGTGTATGTTAATATGTGACCCTGGACCATAAAACCAGTCTTAAGTCACTGGGGTTTATTTGTAGCAATAGCCAAAAATACATTGTATGGGTCAAAATTATTGATTTTTCTTTTATAGCAAAAATCATTAGAAAATTAAGTAAAGATCATGTTCCATGAAGATATTTTGTAAAATTCCTACTGTAAATGTATGAAAATCTAATTATTTGATTAGTCATATACATTGTTAAGAACATTATTTGAAGAACTTTAAAGTTGATTTTCTCAATATTTTGATTTTTTTTTTGCACCCTCAGATTCCAGATTTTTAAGTAGTTGTATCTCAGCCAAATAATAATAAAAAAGCTTAGTTATTCAGCTTTCATATGATGTATAAATCTCAATTTTTTAAAAAAAAAAGACCCTTATGACTGGTTTTGTGATCCAGGGTCACATATACTGTTCTTAAACAACTAAAACAGTGTAATTTCCAAAAACAAGAACTAATAAACAAGACAGTGCACATTGTTATACACACAAATACAAAAATAAACAAAATTAAATTACAAAAATAACATTAAAAAGTGTAATGTAAACATATCTTGACTTGTTAAATGTTAACACATATTTTAGTGCAATTTATAAGGTAATTCAGACTTTTTACTTCCAAAAACCATCATTTGTACAGTATATTTGTGTATTTTCTTATTAAATTGTGTTAAATGTTAATGTATAATCTTTTGCTGTATATGGATTGCCAAATCAGTTTACATTCTTTTCCATTACAATTACAAACCTGTACATACATTTGTGTACACATTTGTTTCTAGTATTTAGTTGCTTGGACTTGCTTTTCTGAAAGTCACTGTCAGGAGGAAAAGTGCTGATACAATTGTCAATGAATTATTAATCCACATACATTTTAATATTTTTGCTTCGGCTGCAAACTTTACAAAAGATAGGGAAGTTAGTGACTGTGCATAATGATGATGTGACAGGAGGGGAAAATATAGACCTTTTGACTAACATAGAATTATAAGCAGTGAGTCATGACGAGGTGGAAATAGATTCAGATCTCTGAACATCCCCTCTGACCAGTGAAACGGTGATTACTAATGCTCACAGGTAGCCTCCACACTACGACACAGCATCAAGGGTGCTTCAACACTTCCATTACAGTCAAGAACTGGAGGAAGTTAGTGACGATTGTTTGCTTTGCATGGAAAAATGAAGGAGGAATAATGAGTTAGAGTTTAAACTCACAGTATGAGGATAAGACGTAATACCCACATCTGTTCATTAAGACCTCAGCTTTTAAATACAAGTTAATCTTTAGACAACATTTGAGGCATTCTGTGGAACATTTCGAGTTGTTTGCAGTAATGCACCAGGACTCAGTAGAAAGCAAGTTGTTTAGTCACTAAATCTTACATTTCTTTGTCATGCCCATGTGTGTTTATACTTGCATCGGCTTTGTGCATTGTGCAACTGTGACACTGAAGATTGTAATAATGGCTGCTGAAAACTCAGCTTTGTCGTCACGTAGTTACTCTATTTTTGATCAAATAAATGCAGCCTTAGTGACCAAAAAAGACTTCTTGAAAATCTTGCTGACCCTAAACCTTTAAACTGTCATGTATATAATATCAATCATACAGTGTGGTCAGGATTTACCCAGTTCTGTCAAGATGAAAGTAAGTGACCCACGTGCGGTCACTTAAAGTGAGATTAAGACATGGGGCCCCTAGTAGGCAGCCACGCTTACAAACAGCAGCACACAGATAAAATTACTCCTGACCCCTGGACGGCCATTCACAAAGCCTTCTCACGTGAAGGAGCCGGTGTATGAACAGACGGGCTGCAGGCAGCCGGACAGCTGGGGCCCAACACTAGCCCAGATTACACACGACCTCTCGTTCCCTTCCACACCCCCATCAACCCCGAAGGATTAGGAAGTAACTTTTCAAACACAGCAATCGTAACTGATTAGAACTGACATTCGCCATGAAATTGGACACAAATATACATATGGATAAGCTTGCTTGATGACATCACTAGAATGGGTGGGTCAAAAGGGAGGAGCCAACGAGTTTAGAACTGGATGCAGAAATGCATATATATTTATATATTCATATATGTAAATATATATTAGGGCTGGGTAAAAATTAATTGATTTTTATGAAGCAATATTGATTCTTAATCCCCAGAATCAAATGAAAAGGATTGTGGTGCAGCTGCCATGCAAGAAATTGCAATAAGCTTTGTGCTTTGTTACTTTTGAGATGAAACAAGGTCTCAGATTTCAAATTCTGTGCATTTTATTACAGTAATCAAACAATAAATACCGTTTAGACACTGTTAAATGTGAAGTGACAGATCACTGTAGAGCCTCAGTTCATGAAAAGAGGGTTTTGCATCTGAATTTTTTATATATAGCCTAATTTAATGAAATGAATATCTCATTGCAATTGGAAAGATGACTGATTGACATACCACGTAAACTGTGGTGAATCTGACACGCCACATTAAAGAGCGTGAAAAACACTTTATTGTAATAGACATATTGTTTGTAATTCACTATAAAACTGACGGATTTTCAAAGCTGAGATTTTGGAATATCTCCCGGTGCTCCCAATCCAGGCAATTTGCATGCGAAATAGGATGGAGTATACTCTTAAAATAATATAACTCTCATAATTGCTACAATTTCTTGTAAATTCTCAAAATATATTGGCTTTATTCTTAAAACACTTCAACTTCATTCTCATAATTCTGACTTTATTCTAAAAATATTTGGGTATTCTCGTAATATTTTGACTTCATTCTCATAATTTTGACTTTATTCTCAAAATATTTGGATATTCTCGTAATATTTTGACTTCATTATCATAATTTTGACTTAATTCTCAAAATAATTTGGCTTTATTCTGAAAACACTTAAACTTTATTCTCATAATTCTGACTTTATTCTCAAAGTATTTGTATATTCACATAATACTTTGACTTTATTCTCATAATTTTGAATTTAATCTTGAAATATTTTAACTTTATTCTCGAAATATTTTGATATTTCAACTTTATTCTCATAATTTGCTACGTATTCTTGTAATTTTGACTTTTTTCTCAAAATGTTTTGGCTTTATTCTCAAAACACTTTAACTTCATTCTCATAATTCTGACTTTATTCTCAAAATATTTGGATATTCTCGTAATATTTTGATTTAAATCTCAAAATAATTTGTTATTCTCTTAATATTTTGACTTCATTATCATAATTTTGACTTTATTCTCAAAATATTTGGATATTCTCGTAATATTTTGACTACATTATCATAATTTCAAATTCAATCTCGAAATATTTCAACTTTATTCTTGAAATATTTTGATATAAAATTTTTTTTTTTTTTTTTAACATGGCACTAAAATGCTATCGTAATTTAAAGCATCCTTGCTGAATAAAAGTAATACTTTACTCTTTTGGGGGGGCGGGATTCCTTCACCAAAATTTTCAACGGTAGTGAAGCATAAAAGTTAGACATGCGCAAGGAAACGTCCTAGTGACGTTTTCGACTCCCACTTTATGTTTACAAGATGTGTTAGCGTATTTTTATGAGTTTCGATCATGAGAGGCTTTCTTAGCTATTGATCATCAAGCTTGATGTCTTTGCTGAGCATGTTATTTTGATTTTATTTCAGGTGGTTTCATCCCAACATCACTGGGATCGAGGCAGAACACCTGCTCCTGACACGGGGCGTCCATGGCAGCTTTCTAGCGAGACCCAGCAAGAGCAACCCAGGAGATTTCACTCTCTCTGTCAGGTTGGCATATTTACTGTCCTGTCATGTGCTCTTCTTCACACTTGCCCCACTGCGCTTCTGCTCTTAAATCATGCTTTTTTCCACAGGACTCTTATGTGGGTCATTATGTTGTTTTGACCTGTTGCGGTTTGTGAAGTTGAGCATGAATTGCATCTCTCCTGTCAAATGTTTATCTGCGAGTTATTGATTTCTTAGAAGTATACTTGTTAGTCTAGCTGGCTGTTTCCATGCTCGGTAAAGCATTAAAATGCTTGTTTGTGTTATAGATTTCTATGTCAAGTCCACGTTTCTTTCATGGAGTGAAAACCCAAGAGATTACTTTATAAAATACAAGCACTAAATAGTAAAAGCATTGCCATTGTCACACAAAACATTGCATTGTGTCAAAGCATATTGAGGATTACAGCAATATTTTGCCGGTTGCCATCAGTATTAGATGTTCGAACATGGATTACAATAGAGTCCCATTTTTTCCAGAACCTCAGGGCTTTTAAGTTACCCCTGGGCTTGTGCTTAAGGATTACAGTGTCAGCTTGTGGGCAGCTCTGTGAGCTATTGCAGCTGCTTGTCCGATGAGTGATTGGAGAGTCGACGGACAGAGCGAGAGAGAAAAACAGGCTTTCGTAATAGCTTTAAGATGTGGAGGCTGCAGAGACCCAGACCTGCTGTTTGTGGTTATGGTGGTAAGATTTCTCACTGTATCTAATATTCTCCAGAACTCTGGCCACGTGGCTCAGCTCCACTACAGGCCTTCAGGGCCGGAGCTCAGCTGCCTGTAGACTGATTTATCTGGCCAGCTGTGAAGCAATGAGGTCAGGTTGTTCTGATTATCAGATGCATGGTATATAAACAAGTTAATAGTGAAGGCTGTTAATTAGTGTATTGTTGGACATGTTTTGTGCTTTACTGGAATGTATACAGACGTAGCTCTGCTCCCAATCCTCTCTACTGCCTACATAAGGAGCTGCCTCCAATTTGGAATGCACTGCACAGGTTTCAACTCACAAATAACGCTTCACAACTCTAATTTGGTTTTATTAGAATTTGACATCAGCAGACTTTGAACTATTTTTATTTGTATTTACCAGTATTAATTTAAATCATCCACTATCTTGGATTTATTTTTTCAGAACTGTTGCAGTTGTATTATGCAATTGCCAAGGAATTTTTTTTGTTCAAACTGTGGAATAGTATTAATTCTAATTTCAGAATTATTGCAGAAATTATAGTTGACTTTTAAGATTTTGCATAATATTTAATCTTGTTTTTGGCCCACATTCATTTATGTAGGGGGTCACTATATCTCAAACACTCCAAAAGCAGCCCAAAAAAGTATATATTTTACATATATTTATATAAACAGCCAAATGTCTATTTTTGCATAATATTTTGTTATATTTTTATATCTTTTGGGTCAACTTTCATATTTATGTAGGTGTGACTGTATCTCAAACACTCCAAAAATGCAAAAAAAAAAAAAAAAAAAAAAAAAAAAAAAAACGAGTTGCTTGGCCTTTATTTATTTATTTACAGCCAAATGTCTTTTTGTTTTTTGCATAATATTTAATCTTTTTTTTTTTTGGCCAACATTCATGTTTATGTACAGGTCACTCTATCTCAAACTCTCAAAAAATGTTCAAAAATGTCAAAGTTGTTTGACCATTTATTTATTTGTTTGTTTGTTTGTTTGTTTAATGTGCAGCCAAATGTCTAATTTTGCATATTATTTAACCTTGTTTTTGGCCCACATTCATATTTATGTAGAAGTCACTGTATCTAAAACACTCCAAAAATGTCCAAAAAAGTCAGTTGCTTGACCATTTATTTATTTGTTTATTTATTTATAAACAGCCAAATGTTTATTTTTGCATAATATTTAATCTTTTTTTTTGCCAACATTATGTAGGGGTCACTGTATCTCAAACACTCCAAAAATGTCCAAAAAAAGTCAGTTGACTTTTTATTTATTCATTTATTTATTTATATATTTACTATTTTTGCATATTATTTAATCTTGTTTTTGGCCCACGTTTATATTTATGTAGGGGTCACTGTATCTCAAACACTCCAAAAAATGTCCAGAAAAGTTGCTTGACCTTTTATTTAATTTATTATTATTATTATTATTATTATTTTGTATTATTTATTTATTCTGTGTAAAACCACCCATTTTTTACCTTTGTTTTACTTGCTATAAAAAAAAACCATTGGTTTTACCATAGAGAGGTCATTTAAAAAATGGTCAACCTCCATTAGACGAGTTGAGATGGACTCAATTATTTGAATTATTGGTCAGTTGCATCATTTTGAATTTTCATAAATTTTTGTATAATTACTGCTCAACATTGACCGTTGTCCAAATGACTGGTTTATCATTTAAGGTTTTATCGTTTTCTCTATTCTCACGTTTTTTAGGGGAGTTTTTTTGGACTAAAATTAATATTCATACAGGGTCCTGATTACCCTTTCTAATTTATTTTCCAATAATAACTAGCAGATCCTTGACAAATAGCATGGCTTACAGTACGTAGACTCAGTAAAACAAATAAACAAATAACAACAACAATCAAATAGTATTTCACAGCAAGTGTGTTTAGAATGTAGTAGAGCGAATTTGTAGATAAAGAAGCATAAAATTGACCTAATGCATCAGTACAAGTGTTTTGCAGATATCAGCTGAAAGCAAAACAAACGGTCTCACCGCCATTCTGCCTCCCAGGCCTAATGTAGGCAGATAAGAGCGTAATTACAAAGTTACGAGGAAAAGTCTTCCCTTAAAATGCATTATTAGATAAAGGGAGGAGTCATACAGCCAAATGGACACCTAGGGACTCCATCGCATTATCTTCCCCTCCTCCATGCTTCTGTTTCTCTTATCTGTCTCTCACCATTTTTCCTGGGTGGAAACTATTGCTCAGCGTCTGCTCTATTGTTAACCGTTAAGTAGCAGACAGAACGCTGGGAGCCGAGTCACTTTGCTGCAGTGTAACGTATGATGTGTCAGGGCCAGGTGAAATGTGTCAGCCGATGTTTCCTGTCCGGCTGTTATGGCTATCAGGAGCAGGCTAAAGGAAGTGACCCTCTGAAACTGTTTTCACATTTACAAAGCGTAGTCTGACGCACTGCTCTGGGTTAAACTTTCACTGGGACTTTTTCTCTAGTAACGACCAATCCAGACCCAGTGTGAAGAGAGCGTGAAGTGAAAATTAAGTGACAGTCTATGGAATATGTATAACTTTGTATTGTGCAACCTGAGGCAGCCTTTTGTGACAATCAGGATGAGATCAGTCTCTACCTCTCCATCACAAAAGACACCCTAGATGAACTTCTGCTGGTAATTTTTCCAGGTAAAAGTCGTTATAAGACTCAGCAGATGTTTTCCTAAGTAGTCAATTTGTCTTGTGTTACTTATCATACTTAAAATTAGATTTAAACGGTATATTATGTTGCAGTTCCTAATGAAGTTACTGGTGAGTAACTCATTTCATTTACTCACCCTAGCCAATTTTACTTGCATTTGGCAATTGGTGAGTGTTATTTTTGGGCCCTGTGTGCAGCACTTGATTGTGTTAAGGAAAGATGTATAATATGGTGGAAAAATAGCTGAATACCACTGCCAAATTCATCCCTGAGTTTCTCTAACGAAGAAGAATCACCACAGACACACTGATGCTCTTCATTCGTGGCAGTGGCAGTGATTTTACATTGACAGGCTGCACCTTTAAGTGTGGACATGTAGAGGAGCTCAATAGCTGTATTGTGTTTCTCTCTCGGTTTCTGCAGAGGCTGGCTTCAGCAGGAAAATCAATGATGAACTCATGCTCGAAGATAAAATTAGTCAGCAGGCGTCCTTGAATCCGACTGTAGCCAGAGCTCTCCACATGTTAGAGCCTCATGCAAACGATTGAATCACATTCACACATTCCCAACATTTACATTCGTGTTAAAAGGAATCTGACAAGGTGCTAAAACAAGCAATAAAAATACCAGAAGAACAGCAAGTTGGCAGTTACATTGAATGTATTGCAGTTAGTGCACCTGTCTAATGCGATACCAAGAGTTGTAGTTCTTTTATTTCTAAAGCGCATTTTAAAAAAGTGCTGTACAACATAACAATGATCAAAGGTAAAAACACATTCAAGAAGAGATTTGAAAACCTATAAAGATGGAGGGCCCGTCACCAAAAAAGCTCTGTCTTTTCTGCGTTTCAACCTTAAAAACGCACTTAAAAATGCTGGGTTAAAAACAACCCAACTTGGGTTGTTTGGCAACCCAGCGCTGGGTAAATATTGGACAGAACACATGCTGGGTTATATTAACCCAGCTGGTTGGGTTAAAATTTGTTACCAAACATGCTGGGTTATTTTATTTAAAGGGGTCATCGGATGCCACAAGTTGATATGATTCTTTAGGGTCTTAATGAAAAGTCTATAATATACTCTAGTTAAAAATTCTCAATGGTTGTGTAAAACAACATCCTTTTTACAGCTCTGCAAAAATCATCCCATTCTGAGGGATTGTTCCTTTAAATGCAAATGAGCTTTGCTCACCCCACCCCTTTCTTCTCTCTGTGGAGTGACGAGCTGCTCCGAGAAATTGTTTACGCATTTAGCGCGTTTAGCCGCGATTCATTAAAAAACCCTTATACTCACTTCTGCTGTAAGTGAAGCTGGATCACGAATGATTTGCGTGAACATAGACACACTTATGTAGATCGGGACGTGCATTCCCTTCACAAACAAACGTAATCCACTGCATCTTCAGTGGCTCAGATGTCGGGAGTAAATGACCACCACTATGTTCATTATTACATCCAGCAACACAACACCTCAATCGCTCATTCGGAGATATTCTCGTCTAACTTACATCCCTGCTCCGGCATGAAAACAGTGGAGGTCGGACTGTTACAGCTGGTCTGAGGTAAGACGCTCATGTCAATCAATTATCGTGGGAGCGGCCTCTGTGGGTGTGACGCCACACCGACAGGCATCTGAGAACGGCTCCATTTGAAAAAGGGGATATTATTTATACTGATTAATTAAAAACCACTGCATGGATTTTTATCATTATAGGGTAGATTTGTACATACACTGCCAACACACATTACTGTTCAAACAACATGAAAAACTGAACTTAGCATCCGATGACCCCTTTAAGGCAACTGTTTTTTAAAAATTATTATAATGGAACTTATAAAAACACACAATTACTAGAGGCAACAGCAGTAATCAAGATGAACATTTATTATTAAGCAAGAACACATGGATAAAATAGAAGACAAATTGAATTTGTTTGGGTGAATACAACATAGTTTACAAAATCACATACATTTAAACTCGTTTAACGTATTCAACTGTTCTATGTAATTGCTTTTTTACAGATAACTGCAAACTTCAGACCACGGCCTCACATTTCACTCGTAGCTGAAAGATGCCGTGACTGACTCCAGAAACTGCCCATAAACAAACAGTACTGACATAATAGAACGTATTTTAAGATTAAACTTAGAATTTACAGCACAGTAAAGATTTTATAAATTAAATAAAATGTATACAAACTTTTATTTCGCTGAAGAAGTGCAAATCGGCTGCGCTGAGAACCACTCAAAAACCCTGAGCTCTGACTGACTAACTCAGCAACCGATGCCACAAAGAGTTGCAATAGTCTAATCGAGGTAGGCTAATAAGAAGTGAACAGAGAAAGAAAGTGTGTTTCCTGTTTTGCATATGTGATATTTATCAAATTCAGTACATGCATATGAGAATAAGATAAGTTTTTTTTGTTTGCGCATGTTTTAGGGCAAGTGGAGTGCAGTTGTCTCCACAAATGTAGGGCTCTATGAAATACTTTTTATTTTTTACCAAATTCTGTTGTATTTATTATGTATTATTATATATATGTATACAAATATATATATATATATATATATATATATATATATATTTTTTTTTTACTGTGATTAAAATGGATAAGTAAATGGTTAAATTAAAATGGTTAAATAAAATCTTAATCAAATTCCGAATTAATATTAATAATAATAAAAATAATTTTTGCATAATATTTGCATAATATTTAATGTTGTTTTTGGCCCACATTCATATTTATAGGAGTCACTGTATGTCAAACACTCAAAAAATGTCCAGAAACATCAATTGCTTAGCCTATTTATTTATTTATTAATTTATTTACAAATGTCTATTTTTGAATAATATTTTTTTCACTGTATCTCAAACACTCCAAAAAATGTCCAAAAAAAGTCAGTTGCCTGACATTTTTATTTATTTATTTGTTTGTTTTACATATTGTGGTATATATTAAATAATATGCATTGTTTGTGTCATATTTTAAATGAAAAATATTAATCAAAATGCATGTGTCATTAACTGAAATCATAAAACATACACAATTTAACAGCAGTTTATTAAAAGTTTAACAAAAACTGCATTTTTAAGGCCCCATGATTTTTTTTCTCAAATTCAGTTTTTTCCCCTCAAATTCTGTTTTCCATTAATTTCCTGAATTCCATTTTAATGGTTACGTTAAATTTAAATATGTATGTATATATATATATATATATAAAGGTCAGGCAACTGACTTTTTTTAGACATTTTTTGGAGTGTTTGAGATACAGTGACGCCTACATAAATATGAATGTGGGCCAAAAACAAAATTAAATATTATTCAGAAATAGACATATATATATTATTTTTTAAAAGCATTTCTAATTAATGGATTTTATTTTTTAAAATTATTATCATTTTATTTATATATTTTTTCAGAAATACTGTATTGTGTATTTACATTTGTCAAGTAAATAAATTCCAGTAAACAATTTCTCTGGTGAATATTCCTTAAAAAATATGTTTTAATAATGTTATTAGTAGTAGTAGTACCTTCATTACATTAAGTAATGGTCAGTAGTCTTTTTGTGGCTTAAATTTCAGACACTAGTCCATTTTGTGTTTGGATCTATGTGAACTGAGCAACTTTTGCTTGAAAGTTCTCCAAAATTTGGCAAATTCAGTGACATTGTAGAGTAAATTCCATTTCCATTTTTAAATTCCATCTCTTAGGGATATCCAGAGACCTCTGAATTGTAAAAAAATATTCATAAAATTATTTTTATAAATAATAATAATATTTTCCTGTTTTTTTTTTTTTATATATAAATGATATACAATTGAAAAAATATAAATTTGTATTTGTTTTTTTATTATAAAATAATGTAATTTGCAGATTTATTTTCAAAAAAACACAATAGAAGTGTACAGTATGACTTCATTTAGATGTTCTTCTATGTGTGTGTGTGTGTGATTGCATTAGTAGCCCAACCGGACCCACAGCACAGAGCCGCTCATCTGCTGCAGTCAGCAGCCATTAGCCCCACACTGCTGAGACCGTGCTGCTCTGCCTCCTCTGTTACCTCCATAATGCAATTACACAGTGGAGAGTGCAATTTCATGAGCCAGGCCAGTGATGGATAGAGCGATGAATGCCTAGAGAAAGCCCGAGAAATTAAATGGGAGAGGAATCATGCTCTCATATTAGATCGGCTGCTGTTTTTCGCTTGATTTTGTTTTTCTCTAGTTTTACCTATGTGTGTGTTTGAGCTGGATTGCTGTAGGTATGATCTGCTCACGAAGCGTTAAGTTGTGGTTTTGTGCCTGAGCACAGCTGATTATATCTATGCAGGTGTTCCTTTCTGCTTTTTCCATACGCTGCCATTTAAAGCTGCAGTGCAGTTTTTGACAGTTTTGATGACAATGTACCTGAAGTCAACTGAAAGTAATTTTCCATCAAGTGTATTCTGTTTATGATTTTGCTTGCTTCAAAACACTTTGTCCCCTCGCTTTTGAACTTTTTTTTTCAAGGTCAGATAAGAACGCCTTCAATTTCGGTGTCTTAGCATTTTTCTCAGATAGAAATTAAGCATTGTTTTCTTTATTTTCTGTCTTTGTTCTGTCTGATAAATACAAACAAAACATATACCAGAAAAAATGCCATTAAGTCCATTAAAATGTTTTTTTTAATCATTACAAATTAAAATAGTAATAAACCACTAATTTGCAATAATAGCTGCATATTTTAAATAACGCTTCTAAGATTATTAGTCACTTTTGCTATTTTGATAAAACCTCATTTATGTCTGCTAAATACTGTTGTAAAATATTTACATCAGCATTCACCCTGTGTTTAAAGTGTGTTAATGCCAGCCTCCTAACTGCTATCTGTCTTTTCCATCTTTTCCGTCCTGTCTGTCATCCCTCATCTCCTCCCTCCCTGCTTTTTCCCTGTTGTGTCCCATCTGTTTGTTCTGGGCAGGAGGAACGATGAGGTCACCCATATTAAAATCCAGAACTCGGGGGACTATTATGACCTGTACGGAGGGGAGAAATTCGCCACGCTGGCTGAATTGGTCCAGTACTACACCGAGCAGCACGACCTCCTGCGGGAACGCAATGGAGACGTTATCGAGCTGAAATACCCCCTCAACTGCAAAGACCCCACGTCTGAGAGGTACAGTACGGCAGCTCCAGATCTTAGAGCTCAACAGTGGCATTAGTGTAGACAGAAGAAATCCCGCCCCCTAGTGTTCAAACCCTAGATAGGGCTGATCATTGAAAAAGGAAGAGCAGCAGATTGACGGCACGCCAGGCTGTGGTTTGTTTGTCAGAACTAGACTTTGTTTATCTTGATTTCATGACTAACAGTTTGTTTTAGCACTGTGGAACAGGTCCTTCCTTGATTTTGTTTGTGTTTGATGTTTACATGTTAGAGGTCCAGTCTCAGTTTAGAGTCTAGTGTAACTTCCTTCACCTAAACATCTTTGGGTTTGGTGTTTATATGGCGTCTGTATAGCGCAACATCCTCTAGATTGCGAATTCAAAGTGAAATATGTATATACGTAAAACATTACACAAAACACAAATTTACATTCAAAGATGTGGTTCGTTTTTGTGGTTTTTCCAGTTTGTGAGCGAGTGCCTCCCACACATATCCTCATATCATGACAGCTCACACCATCTTTACATTTGCAAGACGAACACCCCTGCTCATTTTCCGACCACAAACTATAGTTTACACTATAGTTTCTATAGTGAAAGTTGGAAATGTGCATTTCAAGTAAAAATGTGCACGTTTTTGCGGGTGACGATAAAAGTAGGCGTTTTTGTGTGGGGGGGGGGGCAGCTATTATTAATCACTGCCAGTCAAAAGTTTTTGAACAGTAAGATTTTTAATGTTTTTTAAAGAATGCTCACCGAGCCTGCACTTATGTGATCCAAAGTATAGCTAAAGCAGTAATATTGTGAAATATTTTTATTATTTAAAATACCTGTTTTGTATTTGAATATATTTTTACAATATAATTTTTTTTCAGCATCATTACTCCAGTCTTCAGTGTCACATGATATTTCAGAAATCATTCTAATTATGTTAATTTGCTGTTCAAGAAACATTTATTATTATTATTATAAATATTTAAAACAGCTGAGTAAATTTTTTCAGGATTCTTTGATGAATAGAAAGATCCAAAGATCTGCATTTATCTGAAATAAAAATAAAAGCTTTTGTAACATTATACACTATACCATTCAAAAGCTTGGAGTCAGTTCTTTTTTTTGGGGAGGGGTCGAAGATAAAAATGAATACTTTTATTTAGGATGCTTTAAAGTAATCAAAAGTGATGATAAAGACATTTATAATATTACAAAATATTTCTATTTCAGATAAATGCAGGTCTTATGAACTTTTTATTCATCAAAGAAAACTGAAAAAATTCTTCTCAGCTGTTTCCAACATAATAATGATAATAATAAATGTTTTTTTCAACAGCAAATCAGAACGTTAGGCTAATTTCTGAAGGATCATGTGACTGGAGTAATGATGCTAAAAATTCAGCTTTGAAATCACAGGAATAAGTTATATTTTAAAATATATTCAAATAGAAAACAGTTATTTTAAATAGTAAAATATTTCAGAATTTTACTGTTTTTGCTGTACTTTGGATCAAATAAATGCAGGCTGTTCAAAAACTTATGACTGGAGAAGGTTTGCCTATGAAACATTGCAGATTATGATTGTTAATAGGGATGCAACAATACAGTTAGTCCACGGTTCAATACGTACCTTGGTTTTTAACCACGGTTTTCGGTTCGGTTCTGTTATCTTGCCACTTCAGTGTGGTTTTTTTTCTTGGAACAAATTAACAGAATACTCGCGTAAACCTCTGTACACTAGAAAAAGCGTGGTTTAGTATATATCTGCTTAATTTTTCTTTTGAGAGAGGTATTATTTTTTCGATTTTTACGCAAAATAGGATGGTTTTCATTCATATTGGACGACAAAAGGGCGCCCTCGTGCAAAAAAAACACATATGCGTCAAAGAAGTAGCACTGATTACGTCCCGTTCCAGCTTCTCTAATATGGATAAAAACATCGCTATTGCTGTAACTGATTAAAAACAAGATATAACGTTAAATGTTTTGAATGACGAAACGTAAGGACAACAAACACTCGTCAGCAATAATATTTGGTTTATCTTTTTTTTCTCAAGCCATCTCGGGTATTTTCATAAGCCAGTGCTAATCGGCATACATTGAATATGAGTATAGAATTTATTGTCTGCCTCATTCATGATAGGAATCCACATCAGATCACAGGAAGGAAGTGAATTAAAAACAAGTTATAATGTTTTTTATAACTTTTGTTTTTATAACTTTTGTTGGACAACAGGTTTAGAAAGGCTTATCATTGCATGTCATTATAATGGAAGATGCTCTGCGTGTGTTGCTTTTTCAGATATAAGCAGGGAAGCGTTTCCTCATCTCAGCACGTGAAATCGCAGGCACACACAGAACTCCGAGATAAATAAAACAAAGAAGTTATTTAAATGCAAAACCCAAAATCGCAATTCACAAGCGCGTATTGAACCGTGGATGTCGTACCGAACGGTTCGATATTATATTGAGTATTGTGATGTCCTTAATTGTTAAATGTAGATTTCAAAACACAGATCATTTATTCCAAAAGAAACTTATTCACGATTTTTGAAGGATCATGTGTCACTGGCTTAATGGCTGCTGAAAATTCAGATTTGCCTTTACAGGAAGAAATATTTCAGCTTTGTATTTCTGTGCCTCATTGTGCTTTACTTGTTCTCAGGTGGTATCATGGGCATCTCTCAGGGAGAGATGCTGAAAAGCTCCTTACGGAGAAGGGTAAATCCGGCAGCTTCCTGGTGAGAGAAAGCCAAAGTAAACCGGGAGACTTTGTGCTTTCCGTCCTCACTAATGAAGAAAAGCATGAAAACGTAGACCGCAGGACTAAAGTTACCCATGTCATGATCCGTTATCAGGTAAATATGAAATAAAACTTCAGCATGTTCTCAAGAAAAGAAAGCTCAGCTTTTTTAAAGGAACATTTCTTATCTGATCTGTTTTACCAGGATGGAAAATATGATGTAGGAGGAGGGGAGAGGTTTGACACTTTGGCAGATTTAGTAGAACATTATAAGAAAAACCCCATGGTTGAGAAAAGTGGAATTGTTGTACACCTTAAACAGGTGAGTAAATCAAGCCTCAAAGGAATTTTTATTTTTCATTATGAATGCAAAAAACGAATACGTAAAACAATATACACTACCATTTTTGACAGCAAGGATTGATTAAATTGATCAAAATTGATATATTTCTTTTTTAATGTATTTATTTATTTATGTTTTTATTTTTGAATTTTTTATATTTCTAATATTTTCACATAAAATATTAAGCAGCACAACTGTTTCCAACACTGATAAATATTTCTTGAGCAGCATTATCAGCATATTAGAATGATTTCTGAAGGGTTATGTGATATTGAGGACTGAAGTAATGGCTGCTAAAAAAATTCGCAGGAATAAATGACATTGAAAATATATTAAAATAGAAAAATGTTATTTTAAGTTGTAATATTTCACAATATAATATCAAATAAATCCAGCCTTGGTGAGCATAAAAGACTTCTTTGAAAACATAAAAAACAACAACTTTTGAACATTAGTGTAAATGCATATTGCATTGTTTTTTGAAACCTAACAAATAACATTTCTGTATAAATAGTTTGTTTTAAATGTGTTTGTGCTGTAATCCCTTTAATTAAATGCTACTCTTTTATCCCGTCTTTTTCTATGTACAAGCCATTCAATGCCACAAGGATAAATGCAGCAAACATTGAAAACAGGGTACGAGAATTAAACAAAGTAGCTGACAACTCAGAGAAACCCAAGCAAGGCTTCTGGGAAGAATTTGAGGTATTTCTGTCCGTATTCTTTCTTCTACTCATATTTTCTGTTCATCATGGGACGTGATGATTCAGTCCAGGTTTTGTTTGAAAGAACAGACAGCGTACTTTCCGCTGTAGTACACTCATTAAACCTCAGAGGAGTGTTTGATATGAGAGTTGTTTATAAAAAGACTCTCTGCTCGCTGACCTCTTAAACTGCAGTTCCTGTTGGGTGGTAACTGTCCAGATAAATGGGACATTCCTGCAGGGGGTGCTGACTTAACATTACATCTCATTACACAGCAAAGTTAGAATGAATACTTTTCAAGCGTTCATTACTTGGTACACGGAGCCGTGTTTTCGTCCTTATCATGTCCCTTGTGGTTCTGTAGGTTTTACAGCAGCAAGAATGTAAACTCCTTTACCCCAGAAAAGAGGGGCAGAGACCAGAAAATAAAAACAAGAACAGATATAAGAACATTCTACCATGTGAGTAACTCTCTATGTGCGTTAGGTTTCATAATGGACAGATGTGTTTTATAATTTAATGATAGAGCAACAGTTGATCTTCCTGCTTTGATCATCATTTTCTCTGTTGTAGTTGACACCACTCGAGTGCAGATCAAGGAGGCGGATCCTGATGTGCCGGGTTCTGATTACATCAACGCTAACTATATCCGAGTAATCCCACCGGCTTCACTCATAGTGCTTACATGTCAATCTAAATGTCAAGCTTTTGCTGGGTTACTGGAACTGTGATCAATAATTGTATACACTGTATGTTCTTGATAATCCTGAGTGTTGTTATTGATTGTTTTTTCATTTAGAGCATGAATGAAGAAGGTCGTCATATGGATGAAGGTAAAGTGTTCATCGCCACTCAGGGTTGCCTTCAGAACACCGTCCTAGACTTCTGGAAAATGGTGTACCAGGAAAACACTCATGTTATTGTCATGACAACCAAGGAGATGGAGAGAGGACGGGTGAGGTCCAGCCCTGAATGTTTTTATTTTTAATGTAGATTTGTAGGTTATGTATGGAAGCCCATTTCCACCACAGAATAAAAAAAAAAAGGTAATTGTGACTTTTTATCTCACAATTCAGACTTTTTTTTTCACAATTGCAAGGTTACGTTTTGCAATTCTGACTTGTAATTTTATATCTTGCAGTTGTTCTCAGAATTCCGCCGTTTGTATCTCGTAATGGTGTCTTTTTTTTTTCAAGATTATATCGTGCTGTTGTGACTTTTCCTCTCAGAGTTGCGAGTTTATATCTTGCAACTGTGTTTTTCTTTTTCTTAGAACTGCAGGTTTATATCTTGCAATTGTGACTTTTTTTTCTCAGAATTGCAGGTTTTTATCTTTCAATTGTAATTTTTTTCTCAGAATTGCAGGTTTATATCTCACAATTGTGATTTTTTTTCCGCAGAATTGCAAGTGTATATCTCACAATTGTCACTTTTTTTTGTTTTGTTCAGTTGTATCTCAGAATTGTGAGTTTATGTATCAACTGTGATTTTTTTTTTTTTCAGAATTACAAGTTTATATCTCGCAATTCTGACTTTCTCAGAATTGCGAGTTTATGTCTTGCATTTGTGACGTTTTCTCACAGAAATGCGGGTTTATATCTTGCAATTGTGACTTTTTTCCTCGGAATTGTGGGTTGATATTTTGCAATTGTGATTTTTTTTTTTGTTTCTTTTTCAGAATTGCAGGTTTTTATCTTGCAATTGTAATTTTTTTCTCAGAATTGCAGGTTTATATCTCACAATTGTGATTTTTTTTTCCGCAGAATTGCAAGTGTATATCTCACAATTGTCATTTTTTTTGTTTTGTTCAGTTGTATCTCAGAATTGTGAGTTTATGTATCAACTGTGATTTTTTTTTTCAGAATTACAAGTTTATATCTCGCAATTGTGACTTTCTCAGAATTGCGAGTTTATGTCTTGCATTTGTGACTTTTTCTCACAGAAATGCGGGTTTATATCTTGCAATTGTGACTTTTTTCTGCAGAATTGCAAGTTTATATCTCACAATTGTGACTTTCTCAGAATTGCCACGGCTGAAATAAAATATGTGTATATGGTAAAATATAAATAAAATATATGGTATTTGAATTTCTTAAAATAAATAACAACATTTTAAAGCTGAGACCTTGTTTCATACCAGAAGTAACCTGCTCTGTTTTTGCAAAGGGTCAGTTGTGAGTTTATATCTCACAATTCTGAGAGAAAAGTCAAAATTGCAAGTTTGTATTACACAATTCTAAGAAAGAAAGTCAGAATTGTGAGATAGAAAACTCACAATTGCAAGCAATAAAGTCAAAATTATGAGATAAAAACTCGCAATTACCTTTTTTATTTTTTATTTAGTGGTGGAAACAGCCTTCTGTAGTTATTTTAGGTCTTTATTTAACATCTCATTTAACATTTCACTAGTTAATTTAACATTTTAGTTTATTTTTATTAATTTAAAAAATGCATTTGAAAACATTCTAATGCTTAATTTGAGAATATCTATAAAAATATCTATGAAGTATTTTAATTCAAAACATCGCTTTTAAACTAAACGTACAACACAAATTATTTTTTGCAACTATAAACTTACATTCTATCTATAGAATAAGTGTGTGCGGTACTGGCCAGACTTGAATTCAACAAAGGAGTTTGGGAAGGTGTGTGTGAAGAACATTGAGGAACACACAGCTCAGGACTACATACGGCGAGAGCTTGAAGTCACACGTCTAGACAGGGTAAGAGCATTCTGATGACAGTTGAGATGATAGTACTGGAGGGCAGACATGACCTTTTTGTTTACACTAGCAGCTTAGAGAGAACCTTCTCCATTACTTTAGTGTGTGCTATGTTACATTTTTGTACAAATCCAGTTTAGATACAGTATTTCTTAATTTTACTTGATAATCTGATACATTGTTTTTTTATCTGTAATAAAGAGAGAGCCTCCCAGGTGTATCTGGCACTATCAGTACCTAAGCTGGCCTGATCACGGTGTTCCCAATGAGCCTGGAGGAGTCTTGAGCTTCCTGGAGCAAGTCAACAGAACCCAGAGTGCCATTCCAGAGAGTGGACCGATAGTGGTTCACTGCAGGTATATCTCTCTGACTAATGTACAGTCATGGCCAAAAATATCGGCACCCTTGCAATTCTGTCAGAAAATGCAACCCTTCTCTCAGAAAATTGTTGCGGTTGCAAATGTTTTGTTACTCACGTTTATTTTTTTGTTTGCATTTGAACAACACAAAAAAACAGTGAAGAAAAGTCAAATCTTATACAATTCCACACAGAACCCAAAAAATGCACTGGCCAAAATTATTGGCACCCCTAACTTAATATTTGGTTGTACCCCCTTTGGAAAGAATAACTGAAATCAGTCGCTTCCTGTAACCATGAATGAGTTTCTTACACCTCTCTACTGGAATTTTGGACCACTCTTCATTTGCAAGCTACTCCAGATCATTCAGATTTGAAGGATGCCTTCTCCCAACTTTTTGAGATCTCTCCACAGGTGTTCTATGGGATTTAGATCTGGACTCATTTCTGGCAATTTCAGAACTCTCCTGCACTTTGTTTGTAACCATTTCTGAGTGCTTTTTGAAGTGTGTTTCGGGTCATTGTCCTGCTGGAAGATTTCATGATACCATTCACACAGTCAAGGCATCCAGTGCCAGAAGCAAAAAAGCGACCCCAAAACATCTTTGAACCTCCACCATGTTTGACTGTAGGGACTGTGTTTTTTTCTTTGAAGGCCTTATTTCTTTTCATGTAAACAGTGCCATGGTGTCCTTTACCAAAAAGCTCTACTTTTGATATTCCCAGAAGGATTGTGGTTTTGTCAGATAAGTTTTGGCAAACTTCAGACTTCCTTTTTTATGCCTGTCAGCAGTGGTGTCCTCCTGGGTCTCCTACCATAGCTTTTCAGTCAGATGGCGACAGATAGTGTGAGCTGACACTGTTGTACCCTGTGTCCGTGGATCAGCTTGAATTTGTTTGGAAGTTAATCCGAGTTCTTTATCCACCATTCGAACAATCCTTCGTTGTAATTTTTCATTAATTTTGCTCTTCCGTCCTCATCCAGGGAGGTTAGCTACAGTGCCATGGGCTGTAAACCTCTTGATGATATTGCGCACAGTGGACACAGGAACATTAAGATCTCTAGAGATGGACTTGTAGTATTGAGATTGTCCATGTTTTTCCACAATTTATTCTCTCAAATCCACAGACAACTCTTTACACTTCTTTCTTTTCTCCATACTCAGTGTGGCACACAACACAAAGGTTGAGTCAACTTTTCTCCATTTTAACTGGTTGCAACTGTGATTAATATATTGCCCACCCCGTTACACACCTGTTATTCACAGGTTTGTCTAAATAAAAATTACAGGAGCATCACATGCTTGAAAAGCAGTTATTTCTTACAATTTTGACAAGGTGCCAATAATTTTGTTCAGTCCGTTTTTGAGTTCTGTGTGAAATTTTATCAAGTTTGTCTTTTCTTCTCTGTTTTTTTTTGCGTTGTTGCAGTGCAAACAAAACAATAAGCATGTAAATACCAAAACATTTGCAACTGGAACAGTTTTCTAAGAGAAGTAATTGCAAGGGTGCTGATATTTTTGGCCATGACTGTACTTTTGAGAGTGACATAATGATAAAGAATTGCTGAACTGAGTTGATTATATCAGATGTCAACACAGTTTAAAAATATGACATTTTCCCTCATCGTGTGCTTTGTAATCTAAACTTCCATTTGTCACTGTCATTCTAGTGCAGGGATTGGAAGAACAGGCACAATTATTGTGATTGACATCCTTATCGACATCATAAACAGACAAGGTAACTGTTTTATACAAAATTATGAATTTTATGCCTTGTTGATGATAAAAAAAAAAATTACACAACTAAACTGACTCTCTTAGGATTGGATTGTGACATCGACATCCCAAAGACCATTCAGAGAGTGCGCCAGCAAAGATCTGGTATGGTTCAGACAGAGGCCCAGTATAAGTTCATCTACATGGCTGTTCAGCAATACATTGACACCGCACAGAAGAGACTGGAAGAGGAGCAGGTACTTACACACTTCATTGCACCTTCTGGATTAAAAAAGTAACTTAAATATTTGACAGTCCTAGTTTGTATCAAATTAAATTTGTCAGTTTGATATTCCTTGTTTTTAACCTTTACAGAGGAATAAAACAAAGGAGAGAGAGTACTCGAACATCAAGTACCCACAGATGTCAAATGCCAGAGCCAAGCCAAACATGAGCTCGTCTCGCTCTTCATCTGTGTAAGTGCTGATTTCCTGTTGTGCACGCAAACACACACTTTGAAAAATGGCCCACACAGTGTTATTACTGGAACACAGGTAATGAGTTTCTTTAAGTAATCTGTACTATCTCCTACACTTCCTCAATTCTAAAGCTATTTGTTGTAAGTGAATCATTTTCCGTCAAACGGGTTCTGACGTTGCTGTGAGTCAGTTGTTCTAGAACGATAAATACATTATGCAACTTAATACCGTATACCAGGTCATAAAATGTGTTCATAACTGTGTCACTTTCGATTCTGCAACATCCATTTGACTCCTATAATCATATAGATGTATTTTCATTCCTCTTTATTTTACTAACATCCTTCTTTTCAACTCTTCCACAGAATGAACGATGACTCTGGTGTTTATGAGAATTTGAACATCAAAAATCCAAAGGGCTCCACCAGCAGCAACACCAGGAGATAAGCCATGTGGGCTGCTGTCTCAGGGACTCTGGGAGTATGTTTTTCCACCCTCGCTCTCACAGTGTTACACATGCTTTTGTGCACATACACACACACCTGTATCAAGGCTGTTGGAGTACAGAGACAGAAGCAGAATGAGTAGGAGAAAGACAGTGAGGAACAGATGGGGCTGAGAGTTGTGTCTTTGTTGCAGCCCACCATCAGAAAAAGTATAATCTTACAGAACAGCACTGTTTGCCAAATGGCCTTGAAAATAAAACCGTACTTCAAAGAATACACGCAGCTACTGATGAGGTCCGTATGCTTTCTGAAGTACTTTATAAATGAATAAATACACAAAGTACAATCTATATAATAATATAGTAAAATAACAGTTTCCAGTTTTTCCGTTTGTTTGTTAAAATCATAGACTTTCTGTTCTTTTCAGCTTTCTATTCATCAGACAAAACCTAATCATAATAGTTTTTTGAGTACTAAATATGCATATAAGAATTATTTTTGAAGGATCATGTGACACTGAAGACTGGATTAATGGCTGCTAAAAATTCAGCATTGCCATTACAGGAATATATGACATTTTAAAGTATATTTTTAAATAAAAATCTGTTATTTTAAATTGTAATGCCTAGCTAAAAGATATACTAAAATATATTGAAATACATTTATTTTGTGCTAAGTATACTACAAATATGTTTACATATTTATGTTCTTAATATAAATACTTTGAAATTGTACTTTTGGTATGATAAACTGGTATACAGAAAGTTTGCTAAATTGGAACAACTAATTTTGTGCTTAATGTGGAAGTATTGCTGAAATCCAACTGAAAATATACTTAAGCATATCTGATTGTGCTAAAGTGGAACTGCAAGTATACTTCAGGTATAATTTAAATATCTTGCATTTAAAGACAGAAATCATATAATCCTTATTAATAGTGATATTAAAACACATTTTATGCATAATATTAAGAAATGTGTTAAGCAATAAATGAATACTCCAAATAAAGTTTAATTCTAATTTTATATCAGTAAGTCTTAGGTGATATGTCCAAACATATGTTAATGGGTTTGAAGCATACTAAGTATGAAATAAATGCATTTTAAATAAAAAGTTTGGGATCAGTAAGACTTGTTTTTTTGAAGAAGTTTCTTATACTCATCAAGACTGCATTTATTTATTAAATACAGAAAACAGTAATATTGCGAAATGTTATTACAATATAAAATAATAGTTTTAATATACTTTAAAATATAATTCATTCCTTTGGTGCAAAGCTGAGTTTTCATCCATTACTCCATTATTAAGTGTCACATGACCCTTCAGAAATCATTTTAATATGCTCATTTATTATTAGAATTATCAATGTTGGCAACAGTTGTGTTCATATAAATTTTTTTATCTTAAATATTTTACCAAATATTTTGTTTTGGAACCTGTGATAATTTTTTGGGGAATTCCTTGATGAATAAAAAGCATAGCATTTATTTAAAATATATATTTTTTTCTAACAATATAAGTCTTTACTATCACTTTTTATAAATGTAATACATCCTTGCTGAATAAAAGTATTAATTTCTTTCACAAAAAAGAATAAAAATTTACTGACCCCAAACGTTTGAACTGTAATGTATATTGTTAGAAACGATTTCTATTTTAAATAAATGCTGTTTTTTTATTACTTTTTATTCATACTTGAACAAGTATCACAGGTTTCAAAAAAAAAAAAAAAAGCAAGAATATTACAATGATTTCTGAAGGATCATGTGACACTGAATACTGGAGTAATAATGCTAAAAATTCAGCTTTGATCACAGGAATACATTTGATTGTAATGTATATAAAGTAGTCGTAATAATATTTCACAATATTACATTTTTTCTGTATTTTTAATCAAATAAATGCAGCCTTGATGACACTTTTTAAAAAAAAAACATTAAAAATCTTACTGATCCCAAACTTTTGAACAGCAGTGTAGGTTTTTTTGACTAGGGATAATTTTTCACATTATTACTTATTTTTTTGCTGTAATTGTAATAAAATAAATGCAGCCATTACTTTTTTATATTTATGCATTGTATTAAATTTATCTACAGTTTTGTTCACACTGACAGCAAAAATCCAAATGTAGGCATATCTGACTGAAATTTAGTTATTTGTCGACTGAATAGCAAAAACCTTCTCAAATCATATCCATAAAGTAAGTGGTTTAAATTTAAACTAAAACTTTTTTTTTCTGTAGTAGTGTTATTTGTCAGGCCACAGTTCAAATATGCACTTCTGTCTTGGAGAATCCGGCACAATTTACTCTAGATACAGGGAGGAAAAGACTCAAAGGGATATGTCCATAAAATGTCCATCTTTCCTCCTCTTACTATTCTGACAGGTTGGCACTCAGCCTTTGTAAAAGACAGTCATTTCGCATCTTGCTGACGCCTACATCATTACTATAGCAACCGGTGTACAGTAGACACACTAGATAATGACTCCACTGCCTGAACTAATGCATTAGATATGATCATTTGCAAAAGAACCAAGAACCATGTGTGAAAGTAGCAAAAAATGCATCCCTAAATGTTCTTCTCTCTTTCTTTGCAGTTCCAGCAGAGGTGCTGTGAAGAAGCACCTGATCATGGAGCGACACTGGATTACAGCACTGGGGGGGGAAGGGGGCACCGACAGCGCCTACGCTGAGGCGAAACCGCCCAGCTGCTCGGCTAGAGATTCCACCGAAATCTCCAACAGCTCCTCTCTTCATTTCCTGACCGACTACGTCTGAGAAACTCACACTCCAAAACCAAGTGCCTAAACAGCAGCCGAAATTGTTCCCGCAAAGGACGCGTGACTTGGTGCTTTCTCTCCCCACTTCTAGTCTGACAAGCCTCTCTACACTGCACTAAGCTACATGATGGTTTGTATATGTGTGAAATATATATGAAATATGAATATTTACACTCAGTGACGTAACTTTGGATGAAGCTACGCTCTTTCCATGCTGTCTACGGCTGTTTCCAGACCTTGCTTTGTCTACTGGATGTCGTCTACTGTAACCAAAGACCTTTGATACGTATCTCACAAGCAGCGGTTATTTGCGCTCTGCTGAGTGATGCCCGTGGCAAGGTGATATAAGAAGAAGAGAAGTACACCGTCCGGCCTCAAGAACGAACCCCCCTTTTTTTTCAGAGAGGTGATTGGTCAAAGTTTGACCAGTGATTTGGATACCTTATGTAAGTAGGTGTTTCAAATGGGCTGATTTGGTACAGTGTGGTAGAATCTATACAGTATGTGCCAATTAGCAGCCTGTATGTCATATTCATAAAAGCTTCTGCTTTTTTATTGAGTATTACCTCCAGGCTAATGAACAGTTGGAGGGAGTCAAGTGCTACTGTCAATCAAAGGCTTATCAACCAATCAGGCTGCCTCCTCATCAGCAGGCTCCTCCCTCTATGTGTAGGCTTTATTGTTCTGAAAACATCAGGTGAGCCTTTAATAGTTAGGGCTTTGTTTGTTTGTTAATAGTCGTTTTGTTTGCAACTATGATTCCTTTAGAGCAATTTTCTCTTTTCTTGTGATATTTGTGAATGTGATTCTAAAGTCTAGGCCTGGCGTTTTTTGATATAATGCATTTCTTGCATTTTTGACTATATTATTCCACATTTTCCTCCTCAGAGACACGTTAAGCTCTTTTATCACATATAAACAGGGTATGTGTGCATTGCGGTGTTATAAATAGCCTGATAAAGCTCTTTACGTCAGTAGCGGGTTGTGATTGCACTGAGGAGGCCTTCGAGTGAAAAATGTTAAATGAAAAACGTGGTGTTACTAAACATCTACAAAGGAGGGGGTACGTCAGGATGTCGGCTGAGCCGTTGACGTAAACGGCATTTCGGTGGAGACTTTAGCTAAAAAGGAGGCAGGCCAGATGGCCTGCAGCTAAGATTAAAGAAATAGATTTGTGTAGGGCGAAAAAAGTAATTTAAAACATGGCCGTAATCCACACGTAGCTATTATTAGGTGAGGTCGGCAGTGATGTCATAAGTTATATATTCACTACCAGGTCAGCGAGAGTTTGGGGTCAGTAAGATTTTTTTTTCTTTTTTAAGAAATTAAGTCTGTTATTTGGCAAGGATGCATTAATTTATCAAAAGTGACAATATAGACATTTGTTTGTATTAAAAACAAATGCTGTTGTTTAGCATTGTATTCATGCTTTTCACAAAAAAAATTAAGCAGCAGAGTTTTTTAACTTTTGATGATTATAAAAATAAATATAATGAGCAGGCTGGAATGATTTCTGAAGGACTGTGTGATACTGAAAACTGGAATAATGTCTGCTTTGCCATCACAGGAATAAATAAAGTATATTAAAATAGAAAACAGCTGTGAGAAAGCCAACATACTGATCTGCTATTTAAGCGTATTCTTCTGAGCCAAATTTGAACACTTATCTCCTTCTAGAGCTTTCCAGCTACAACCACCAAACTCGGGTCAGACCTTTAGACTCATCTGACTTGGTGTGCTAAATCTTATCTAACTGATCCAACTTACAGTTTTCGTAAACCAGACTATTAATACCACCAAAAATCTTACAGACTTCCATTGAGGGGGTGAAAACTTTTGAACAATGGGAGTTATGGTGTACTTAAGTGGTCTATTGCTATAGCAAAGCTTAACAACTCCCTACTGAAAAACAGCTAAAACCATTCTAAGCTGGCTGATTTGGCTGGTCTCCCAGGCTGATTTTAAAGCAGTTTTGGCCACTTTTTAGCTGGTCAGGCTGGTCTTAGATGGTCAAACTGGGAGACATGTTAAAAGACCAACCACGCTTAAACCAGCTGTTTTTAAAACTAAAAACAACTGATTTTAGCTGGTTGTTTACTGTTTTTTGCTAAATCAGCTGGTTTTTAACTGGTTTTTAGCCATTTTTTCACTGAACCTGATGGTTTTAGCTTTTTTTTTTTTTTACTAAATCAGCAGGTTTTAATTGTTAATTGTTTATCTGGATTTTTTTAATTCATGTTAGCAACATGTTAAAAACAAGCTAGACATGTTAGCAACATGCTAACAACATGTTAATCATGTTAAAACATGGTAATCATGCTAAAGTATGTTAGCAACATGCTCACAACATGATTTTTTTTTGACGTTTATTCAGTATTAGCAGGATAAATGTACAGTGCTCTTTCCAGAAATACAATAAAACCCTTACGATGGTTTTACTGTAGTAAAATGTAGTAACCATGTTTTTTGGCGTATTTATTACCACTTGTATAAGAACAATTTTACTACAAATACCATGGTTAAACTATGCATAGTGTAGCAAAATGTTTTTTTGTGGTTACCATGGATTATGTTTGTTCTCAAACTTTCCTCATCAAGAATTAAATTCTAATAACATTTCACAATATTTTAGTTTTGACTATATTTTTAGTCAAATACATCAGGTCATATATACTGCCTATATTTGGTCATATATTTAGCCTTGGTGAAAAAACATAAAAAAAACTTACTGACCCAAAACTTTTAAATAGTAGTGTACATCTCGGCTTAGATAAAGCAGGGCATAATGCATGTGATTAATCAGCATCCGACTGTGAAAGTTGTGCTAGTTTTGGCTACATGAGGGGATCTGTGATGTCATAATCTGAAGGGCTACCGTAAATGTTCAGAGGAAGGCCTGAGTCTGCTTTTTTTGCACTTGAATGGATGAAATGTTTGGGTTTCATACTAGAGAACCAGACTTTTAGACCGTCCAGGAAGTTAAAGCAATGTCACTGCATATGATAATCATTTTTAGAATGACTGACTGATTGAATGAATTTGTGATTTATGTACACAGCAATGTACTACTGGCATCTGAAAGCTGGGAAGCTGTCTGTCTGCTGTTTAAATTAGTTTTATTTTTACCTCTGTGAAAATGCATAAAGGGTCAAAAATGTAATGGCATACCAAGACTTGAAATTCAATTTGAACTGCTGCAAGGTAGTGTTTATGGCTGTCAGAATGTCCTTTTGTTCAGAGGTATATATAATTGAATATTTTTTGTTGATTTGCCATCAGTGTGGTGTTTTGCGTTATAGATCATTCATTTATTTTTTGGTCAGTTTTTGATTTGTTGTAAATTGTACATTTCATTTGTTTGTTGATACAGTGATGGATTCACAGCCGTTTAGCATATTATTTTAGAATGATGTTAACATTTATTATTATTACTACTATTATATAAAACATCAACAGTTATGAAGCTATCTGCTTGCATTATCACAATTTTAAAGTCTTCTCTTTAAATTTACTTGAATACTATGTTGGTGGATTTTTTTTAATCTCAGCTGGTGATCAGTAGGTTTGAGTCGTGTCGTGCTGATTGTCCTCGTGTGATAAAGACTGTGTTCCCTCTTGCACTGGTTCAGCCTAAAATGCCTTCTGCCCTGAAACATACAGCTGATGTCAAGACTTGCATCTCAAATGACAATACAAGACTAGTTACTGCATAATAAACATACACTGGGAACTCTCAACTAATTGTCTTTGACTCATTTCACGGTTGCTGACCAATATTTCATTTCCTTCCTTCTTTATAATGTCCTTCTCTGTTTATGGTTTAATAACGAACTTGACAGTAGTTTCTCATAAAAACACCTGAATACATCAATACAAAACAGACACAGTGGATCGGTTTACGTGGGTGTGAGTGTGTTCAAAAGACACGTCGCCGCAGGGCTTAGGTTTCAGACGGTTATTCTTTGAGGTGTGTTCGTTTAACCGTCCCAGAGCAGGAAGTGATAAATTAAATCCACGTGAATCTGTTTGCTTTTCCTTTCCTTTGTCTGTTGACCTGAGTAATCAGTGATATGAATATTATAGCTATTAAAACTGAAAAACCTTCTGTGACAATATTCCTTGAACTTCCTTGTGCGGTTTACAGCAACGGTTTTTATTTTTGTAAACAAAATACACTTTTATGGAATGGAATACAATCAAATAAAACATGTATAAAAGTACAAGTAAAAAACATTTTCACATGTTTTCTTTGGATTATGTTGCAGTCATTTCAATATAAATATGCACAATCTGGAGTTCTCCAAAAAACTTCATGTTGGTAATGCAAATTCACTATTGACAATAGAGCTTTTTGGCCTTCAAAATATCCCCAAAATTGCACTAATGTGACTGTATCACTTTTGCTTTTGTTATGTACAAATGTTGTTTTGATCAGTTTTCACATAAGGTGAGATGATACTGATACAGTTCTTCAGTCTTTACCACAGTCCTGCTGCTTGAATTTACTCCTTTAGCACCCAGCAGGCTTAGCAAGGAGGTATGGATGTAAACTAGACATGTCTATCTCACTTATAGATTGACTGTGGTAGTAGAAGGTGTGGTAGTAGGCATCTGCAAGTTCTGGGATGCACAACGCATGGAGCCCGTCGTAACAATGCACTGCAAGGGCCACATAATGATTCCCATCAGGAGCACCGAGAGGAATATAAAAAGCAGCAAACGCTTACAGTCCATCAGCCGATCCAGAAGCCCAAGTCGTGGTTGAGTTTGGGTAGCAGATACGGCATTTCGTCCACTGGCCCCAATATCGACACAGATGCAGAACGCTGGCACGCCTGGAATGTCTATTGGCTGCTTGTAGCACAGCCTGTCCCCATCCAGCCACACGGGCTCCTCATGCTGCTGGTGGACGGGCAAGCGGCACAGCACCTCCTGGCTGGTGGTCAAAGCTGGAGGCCCCTTTTTTGGAACGGTAGTGGGATGCCGACAGAAGGGGCAGGAGATTTTAGAGTTTTGGGGGTCCATGGAGGTGGCCATAATGCGGGAAAGGCACTCGAGGCAGAAGGTGTGAGTGCAGTCCAACTGTTTCGGCGTTTTGAAGACGTTGTCGTAGGTGGTGAAGCAGATGGAGCACTCAGGTTGAGAGTTAGCCCTCTCCAGGTCTATTTCTAGCGGGACCACCTGTGTGTGCCACACCACAGGGCTCGGCTCCATCTCAAAGGAATATGGTCTTCCTCTCTCTTCCTCGTGTGGATTCACTGGAACAAGCAAGACAGACATCTTAGAATCACCTCTAGGTTCAAAGGCTTGAAAGCAAAACAAGGGCACAGCTTATAAGATAAACATTTACTGCAGGTGACGTATGATTGTTTGCACATGGACAGCATTTGGAATACACATTTGAATGGACATGACAGTGCAAACAGAAATGGTACACAGAGCAAGCCTGAGCAAGAAGGTGGATCATAGTCATCATTTGATGCCCTTTAACCAGATTAACTGTGGCTTTGAGTTGTCCATCAGGTCTACAAAGTAGGTCATCAGTTCTAAGAAGTTGTTACTTTGCATTCACTGTTATAAATAGTATTGCACTGTTTTGTTTTGCACCATTTGACCTTCTGCATTATCTTGCTTTAGACCATACCCATTAAAGATAAAGGTTCTTCAATGGTTCTTTGTAGCCTTTTAATTCGGTTCAAAATGGGTTCAAAATTCTTTGGAGATTACAGTTCTTTATAGTTTTTCAGATCAAAATATTGGTTTCTGGGAGCCAAAATGGAGCCAAAATGGCTTTACTGAAACCTTGGAACCTTTTTTGGCGTATAAACTATAAAAAACAATTTGTTGATTCAACTTAAAATAATTTGCAATTTTAAGTTCAGTCAACTCAAAAAAAAGTTTAGTCAACTTGAAATGTTAAGCTGTACTAAGCGGCAACTTAGATATTTAAGTTGATTCAACTTAAAATTTGGGTAACTTTGGTAATTCAACTCAAATATCTAAGTTGTCACTTAGTACAACTTAACATTTCAAGATGACTAAACTTATTTGAGTTGACTAAAATTTTTAAGGCAGCAGGGCAACAAATTATTTTAAGTTGTATCAACAATTTTTTGTTTGTTTTTTAGTGTAGCGTTCTTGGGTTGGTTCCTCAGATCAACATATTGATTTTTGGCTTTAAAACAGCAGGTTCTGCAATGTTAGGATGGCATGTAGATGAGGCGATACAGGTGTTTTCCACTTCAGTCTGTTTATTAACAACTGCGCAATGGTTCAACGTACACTCACTCTATGCTGCGATTCTCCTCTGAACCGCCGTACACTCTGCGCATGACGTCAGGTATGAGCTACTCGCTATATTACCATATATGACCTAAACATATATTCAGTCTATCATTACAGGTTCAGCAAAGAACTGTCTTATCAAGAATACTCTGTTGAAAAATCCAGCATATGCTGGTTAGGTATGTTTTGAAGCATGACTGCTGGCTTGAGCTGGTTTAAGCTGGTCCTTAGCTGGTCATGTGCTAATTTAAAATGGCCATGAGCTGGTTTAAGCTGGTCCTGAGCAGGAGCTAGTTGCTTACGACCAGCACATGACCTGCTAAGAACCATCTTAAACCAGCTTATGACCAGCTAAGGACCAGCTTAAACCAGCTCAAACCAGCAGCCATGCTTCAAAACATACCTAACCAGCATATGCTGTTTTTTTTTTCAACAGGGTCATTTTCTCTCATTTATAGTGTCCAAATGTTCTTGGTTTTCAGAACTAGAGAATACAAAGTATACAAGGTTCTAAGGTTCTCTTTTTGGTTCTAATTATAATCTATTTTAAGGATGTACAGAAGTTTAGTAAAGGTCAAGACCACATCAAACACCATGCTTACAATGTTAGTAAGACACAGACTGCATTGTTGTCCTTTTTCTGCCAACGTCAGCACCACTGTCCTTCAGAAACTCTTTCAGACTCCTTAAAAGTCATCGCTTCACTAGTCCTGGCATTTAGAGCCGAGAAGAATTTTATCAACAAGGTGACTCTACAGCTCACTACGTTGTATAATACACTGAAGTATTTTACAGAGCCCATCCTGAGCTAAATAATATGTGCATCTAATCCAGCCTCTCTTTTAAGTGGTTTTGTGCCTGCACTGGTTCAGGTGGGGGTTTGGTTGAGAGCAGATGGCCTGTTCACAAGCCCTGCAGGGCAGACCTATGTATATGTGTGTGAGTGTGTGTGTTTCTTTCTCCATCCCTGCACTGCACAATGCTCCTGTTTGTTCTCCATTATATTGGTCTGGCTTTGGCATTCCTGGAGAACAGGCCGGTGCCCAGGCAGCCAGTCTCTCAGCACTGCGTAAAACCCCTAGACTCAGAGGCATGGCCTCAAGAACACCTGCAGTTGGAGTCCTATCTTCTATCTTGATCTACACCTCAACGCAAAACAGTTTGACCACTATTAGTGCACGAGTTCATGGTTATTCATTAACTTAACCGCCTCTGTTGTTCCCCAGGCAAAACACACTATGGGTTGACAATGTTCTTGACCTGAGTCTCCTTCCCCATATTCAGATGACACTCTCAAGTCTACAGACCCTTTGTTTGATAACAAGAGCCATTAGGGAAGATAAAGAGGGGATTGCAAGTAGCTCCACTAATTTGATATAATGTCCAGGTTGAAGCCCAAGGACAAAACTGCAGTTAGCAAGCTAATGCACAGATTATGTGCTTTTAGCTGGGTAAGGTCAAAAGCAGTCTAGGTGAAGCCCTGTTGACCCCAAGAATATGGTCTCTCTAGTTTCATTTGCATATAAATGGCTTCATCAGGCTATTTTGACATCAATAATGAAAATACCCTGAGAATTTCACATTTTAAATGCATCTATTGTTGTACTTGGTCTCAAAAACTTTAAACAGCTACAAACCTTAAACTAAGTATGTGCAATATTGCAACCATATTAATTATCAGTCAATATTAGAGATTTTTTAATGCATCATTATTAGTCTATATCAGATATGTAGTTGTTGATGAACATAATTTAATAAAAATTACACTATGTTTTTAACAAAAATTAAAATTAATATCCATTTTCTGTAATTATAAACATTATAATATTGAGATGCTGAAATTCACTTGTGATATTGTACATTTATGTAAGTCTATTTTTTATTATTATTTTATTACCTTTGTGTAGTTTATGCATTGTAAACTCTTAAAGTTTTATCAGATCTCGGAGAACATTTTGTATCCTCCACTTTGACTTGCAGCAACTTCACTTCATTCTCCAATATTGTAAATTTTACTTTATATTATTCTCCAGTCTTCTCAAACAAGATTAGAATGACACAATAGGCAGTTAACGTTAACATCCCTTTGGGCACTGAGTAACCCATCCAGTTTTTCTTCACTTCAGTTCTATTTCCAAACGGCTGCCCTTCTGTATATCAGCCAAAGTACCTCCACATGTGGCAGACAAGTATCGCACATGTTCTTACCTGTTCTGATAACTTGAGCTCTAGTGTTATCCCTGTTCCAGTGATTCCTCTTTTATCTTCTCATCACTTTGCCTCCCTAAGGACACAAATGCATTATCAGCTCTGGAGCTGTCAGCAATCCTCTTGATAATGTAATGTCCTCCTCTTAGGAGTCTGTTAAAAGTGGAGCTGAACGCAGGTGGGCTGCCGGTGCCTGCCGCGCTCCTTCTCAGTGTCTCGTGTCCACTCTCACCTGCCTCAATTTATCCACTCTCTTTCAGCACTCGCTATAGAAATGACACTGATAGGCAGGAACAATAACATGGCCTTGAGGGAGTGCCAGAGACGGGGGAGGCGGAGGGTTGGGATGAAGGAAAGCATATTCATAGTTTAACATTTACATTCTCTACTTTGGCCCATCCTCTTTTTTCTTTCTCTGTTGTTCAGTCTTCTTCAACTATTTCCCAGCATGTTGTATACTTTTATATGATTCGATTGGTTTCCCAAGTAAAAACGTAATAGATTTAAAATCCATTTATTTTATACTAAGTATACAGTAGTCAACATTTGAAGTGGATCACAACCTTTCATCAAATTTGTCCTAAAACCAAAACAATACCCGTTCTTGTCTTAGAACAAATTTGATGAACTTTTTTTTGATCCACTTCAAATGTTGAAGTCTATTCAAGTCTATTAACATTTTTACAGACATATCGCTCAAGACTTACTGATATAATATTGTAATTAAACTTTATTTGGAGTACTACTTGTGCACAATGTTCAAGCCTAAATATGTTTTAATGTCACTATTGATGAGGATTATTTGAATAATATCGGTCCTAAAATGCTAAATATTTAAAGTGTACCTAAAGTATACTTGCAATAGCTCCACTTCAGCACAATCAAATATACTTAAGTATATCTTTAGTGGGACTTCAGCACTATTTATGCACAATTAAAGCACATTAAGTACAAAATTTGTTGTTCCAATTTAGCAGACTTTAAATATACCAGTTCAGCATACTAAAAGTACAGTTGCAGGGTATTTTTTTAAAGTACATAACATGTAAATGTATTTGTAGTATGCTTAGCATGAAATAAATGTATTTTAATTACATTTTAGTATATTTGTTTTTCACTAGGGTTGTATTATTGCTTACTGGAATTTTATTTTCACACATGAAACGTCCATAGTCAGCCCTCATGCCTTCAGAAATTGTCTGAAGTTGTCAATAACTAGAAAATCTATGAAGCTAGTTAGTTGGTAGGTAGTTTTAAAAGTCGGTCCAGTTAGTGTGCACATAAGAAACCTATAATAACAGCACCAAAGCAAACATTGTAGCCTTAGCAAAGGCTAACACATATTTTTGTGCGAGGGTTACTGTCATCGTTATTGTAACTCATCTGTAAGATATTACAGATATATTCATGAGCCAGGGCTTCTTTATTTGAGTCTCTAAAAGTCTTTAAAAAGTTTGTTGGCAAAAGGTTGGCATTAGATAAACAATGATAACAATAACATCATGAGGTATCATTTACTCACTGTGATTTGCCACTCTAGTTTTGGTAACACTGTTATAAGGAAGAGATGAAAAAAAATTGATAATGCATCATTAAACTGAGCTGTTTGCTTATATTTGGTTTTATGACATTATAAGATGATGGGAATTGTCAGGAATATCTGCAGCTGTTGACTTTCTTGTACTGTTAATAAAGCATCTTAAAGGATTAGAAAAAAAATCCTGATAATTTACTATATAAATTGAAATTCTTTTAGAAAATGACTGATTGTTTTGCTAGATAAGACCCTTATTCATCAGCTGGGATCACGTAGAGCCTTTGAAGCTGCATTTTAACTGCACTTTGGACCCTCAACCCATTGGCCAACTTTAACGTCCACTATATGGAGAAAAATCCTGGAATGTTTTCCTCAAAAACCTTAATTTATTTTCGACTGAAGAAAGACAGACATGAACATCTTGGATAACATAGGGGTGAGTAAATTATCAGGAATTTTTTTATTCTGGAAGTGAGCTAATTCTTTAAGCACAATAACTGTTTACTTACACAATAACTGTTAACCACATTTACTTACAGACGTGAGTCTTGAAATGTCCTGTTCACGCAGGAGCTTACAGAAGCGTCTCGAATACTGTCTGTATGAACATGCACCGAGTCAAGCCCGTATTTACTAGTTACCATAGCAACAGTGACTGAAAGTTTTATCACTTTCTTTATCATGACAAGAGCTGTGTTGCCAAGTCTGCGGTTTTCCCACAGAATTGGGCTACTTCAACAGTTGCCGTGGGTTGTTTTTCATGTCTGCTGGTTGAAGGGACCCCAATAATGTGATATTTAGCCTCTGAAATGTGAATTTACCAGGGGAAAAAAAATGTGTACCCAGAATGCCGGGAACAGGGACCCCCCTCAAAACGCCATTGGGCTAGTTTTGGGCTAGTTTTGAGTAGGAATAGGGTGGGATTCGTTGTGAATACCTGGTCACCCTGATCAACATTGTTAAAGTAGCCCAATTCCGCGGGAAAACGGACACGTGTTTGTGTGGCAGAGCGGCTCTTTTGTACTTATTGACGTGATGGACAACTAGTTGTCCAGTTCTGTTCCGTTCACACAGCGTGTGTGTTCCCAGAATACGGTTGTGAGTCCTGAAAAGTTAAGGGTGTAAGTTCACACTCGTAAATAACAGTACTGTGTGTGAACGTAACCATATTAAGGACTCAAATACAGGACTGACAACCATATTCTGCTGCTGCGTGAACGTGGCCTTTTCATGTTTAGTCAGGGAAGCCACACCATAAGGAAGCCAGACAGTGGACAATAATAAAAATGAGATGACAATAATAAAAAACAATCACAAAGAAAGCAAACATTTCAATACATGTAAACATGAGGAAGTCAGACAGTTGACAATAATAAAAATGAGATGACAATAATGAAAAAACAATCACATAGAGAGCAAACTTCTCAATTCAAGAACTACTCTTTATCTGTTCATATTATAATGTGGGTCAGGCTGTAGGAAGTAAACCGACAATGACAACAAAGTACTTAGAGTGAGCCAAACTCATGGTAATCTGCTCATCTAATATAACCTAATCCCCAATAGTCAATATCAAGTCCTCCACTTTCAGACTCTTGTCATTCCTCTGCATCTCATTCCGCAGGAATGTGGAGAATGCATGACCGATACTTCTCTGATGGTCTCACATGATCACACAACAATGCTTGCCCAATTACCTGTGAAAACACTGATGGGGCTAAATAAAGGCTTTATAGCTGACTTTAAATCAGTGGTGAATAACATCAACAACTTATGACACAAGAAAACCATATTCTTCCTCAGAATTGTTTGCAGTAATATCTTGTTATTTGAATGTTCAGTCAACTGAAACCACCCCTCTTAACGTGTTTTGAATTCAGTTCATGGATTGTTGTAGATTTATGTGAATTCTGTGTTGAATTATTCTTTCTGACCCTGCATAGAGAGCAACGCAACTGACATGTTCAAGGCCCAGAAAGGTAGTAAGGGCATCATTAAAATAGTCCATGTGACATCAGTAGTTCAACTACAATTTTATGAATGTATGAGAATACTTTTTGTGTGAAAAGAGAACAAAAGTAAAGATTTTATTCAACAATTTCTTCTGTTTATCAGTCTTCCACACTTGTTCACAAGAGTACCATGATGCATGCGTGTGCTATCCATTTTATTTGTGCACAAAAAGTATTCTTGTAGCTTCATAAAATTACAGTTGAACCACTGATGTTGCATGGACTATTTTAACAGCGTCCTTACTACCTTTCTGGGCTTTGAACGTGGTAGTTGTGTTGCTGTCTATGCAGGGTCAGAAAGTTGTTGGATTTCTTCAAAAATATGTTGCAGGATTAGAACAACATGAGGGTGAGTATTCATGACATAAACAAAATGAAAATTCTAAGTAGAAAAACTCCTTAGTCTAATGAGGAAAATGATCCTTTCTTTGCACTAATTCATTTCTCAATTACTTACCTAAATTAATGACACTTGTTAAATATTTCCCCTGGGGTCCAAAGTTAAGCTCTCTGTTTTCCAAATGTGTTTCAGTGAGTGAGAGGTGATTGTTTGGCATGTCTTGTGATCTACTGATCCACATTAATAGTAGGCCAATCTGAAAATATAAGGCTTGACAGCTTCAGAGTCCAGGGCAAGTGGGTGTGTGTGTTTGTTTGCATGATGTTTACTGAAACAGATTCTGACCTGAGTCCTTACTGGAACAATAAAACTAATTGCTGCTGTCAACCTTCCCCACACTACCACGGAAACTCCAAATAATTATAGACGCCAATCAAGATTTCCGTTAAGACGCCCTTGATATCCTGACAGCAAAAGACAGGTATAACTGCTTTTATCACCAGCTTAAACCAGCTCAGTTCCTCACTGGGATATCTACTAACTAGAGATGGCGAGGACATCTGTGACCTTTATAGAACAAATTTGATTTATTGATGATTTGAATTGCACTTAAGTGGAAAAGCAAAAAAAAAAAAAATCTTTAATGCGCTTTATCAAAAACACTTTCATAAAAATAGTTCCGGGTCAAAGTTTTTTTAATTTATCACACATTAGCTGGAAATCATCACGTTTGGTCATAGACACTTTGGCCTGTGTCTAGTGTATCTAATGGCCAATTAAGCCATAAATTTCTGTTCTAGGCTATAAACATGTTGTTCATTAATAAATTAATGTCATTTGTATTTAAAAATAAACATTTTTGGTTTACAAAGGTCAAATGGGTTGTTTTAATATGTATTTTTTTTAAATGGTGGAAGTAAGCCGTTTTTTTTTTGTGAATGTGCGAGACAATGTGCAAGGGAAAAGTTAGGTGTATAGAGTGGTGTAGGATGTATGACATCACAACCTGGATGATTAATTTGCTGCTGATTCCTTCGAGAATTTTCCTATGGGGTTTTTCAATTTATGAGTAAAATAAAGTCTGTGGTAAACATAATCTAAAGATACTTTAAAACACCACACCGAAAATGCTAATTTTGAAGCAGTTATGTTTATTTTTGAAAAAGTTTCTTTGTAATAATTAACTAGATATGACAGTTTAGGGTGTGAGTGTGTGCAGTTTATGTTGTGGAACAAATTATGTTTACCACAGACTTTTTTTTACACATAAATTGAACAAGCCTATTATAAAGTCCCGGAAGGAACCAGCAGCGAAGTAGTTTTCCGGGTTCTTACGTTATACCTGCACCACTCTGTTATGACTGTCCATATCCACATTGTTTTTAGCATTATCGAACTTTACACCCAGACAATAACATAACATAAATAAAACTATATTGTTCTGAAGTAAAAGATCAAATTCAAGCAACACCCTGCTGCCAGGAAGTTGTTTTCAAAGGAGTGAGTTGTAGATGGTATTCATTTCTGGCACAGATCTAAGACAACAAACAAAGAGTATTCATTATTGATGAATATTTTATTATTTATAATAGTTCTAATTTTAACTATCTTTAATAAGTATTTTAAAAGTATCACTGTGACAGCAAAGCAGTTTTTTTTTTTTTTTATTTGCTGAAGTAATATTTGATCTCACTTCAGTCTGTCACAATGATTTCACATTTACAGTATTTAAACAGACTAACTATAAAAACAAAATGTTTATGTAGGCTTTTAAAGTTCACTACAATAATGTTCAAAACTGGATGTATTAGTACACTAAAAGTGTGTACTTGGTGTATTTTTTTCTATTTATTTTTTATTTATTTATTTAAGATGTACCTCTTCTGGAAGACTAATTTGCCACTTTTCCTATGGGGTTTTATAACTGGGGTCTTTTAATTTATGAGTAAAATAAAGTCTGTGGTAAACATAACTTGATACTTTGACAATTTGTTCTACAAAGTAAATTGCACACACCAATACCAAAAACGCTAATTTCTGGCACAGATCTAAGGCAACAAACAAAGAGTATTCATTACTGATGAATATTAAAACCTAAAATAATTATTTATTATTTATATTAGTTTAAACTGTAACTATCTTTAATAAGTATGTCAAACGGATTATCATGACAGCAAAGCAGTTTGGTTTTTTTATTTGTTGAAGTAATATTTGATCTCACTTTGGTCTGTCACGGTGATTGCACGTTTACAGTATTTAAGCAGACTAACTATAAAAACAATATGTTTATGTAGGCATTTAAAGCTCACTAAAATAAAATGTGATGTTCAAAACTGTGTGTATTTGTACTCTGAAAGTGGGTTTTCTGGAACACTAACTTGCCACTGATTCCTTTGAGAATTTTCCTACGGGGTTTTATAATGGGGTCTTACAATTTATGAGTGAAATAAAGTCTGTGGTAAACATAACTTGAAGATACTGTACTGTTTTGTTCTACAACGTAAACTGCACACACCAATACCAAAAACACATATTTTGAAGCAGTTATGTTTATTTTTGAAAACGTATGTTCGTAACAAGTAACTAGATGATAGTTTGGGGTGTAAGTGTATGCAGTTTATGTTGTGGAATAAATCATCAAAGTATCATTAAATTATGTTTACCACAGATTTTTATTTTCCCTCAGAAATTGAAAAGCCCTATGAAATTCCGGAAGGAACCAGCAGTGAAGTAGTTTTCTGGGTTTTTACGTTATACCTGCACCTCTGTTATGACTGTCAATATCTACATGTACACCTGGAGTGTTTTTAGTATTAACTAGAGTTTACACATATTCATTAACAAAAATATAACCATACTGTTCCGAAGTAAAAGGTCAAATCCAAGCAACACCCTGCTGCCAAGACGTTGCTTTCTTTTTTAGATTTATTTTTGGGGTTTTATTATGATACAACAGTGGAGAGCAGACAGAAAGTGAAGTGGGAAAGAGAACGGGGCGGGATCGGGAAAGGTCCTCGAGCTGGGATTAGAACTCAGGACGCCCGTAGTGCGTCGGCACACTTGCCCAATAGGCTGTCGGCACTGACAGGATATTGTTTTCAACAGGGAGCTGTGGATGGTATTCATTTCTGGCACAGATCTAAGATAACAAAGAAACAGTATTCATTATAAACCTATAATAATTATTTATTAAATATAATAGTTCTAACTGTAACAATCTTTAATAAGTATTTCAAAAGTATGGTCATGCAGCAAACCAGTTTGTTTTTTATTTATTTGGTGAAGTAATATTTGATCTCACTTCAGTCTGTCACAGAGATTACATGTTCACAGTATTTAAACAGACTAACTATATAAACAAAACGCTTATTTGGGCATTTACAGTTCATTAAAGTAAAACGTGATGTTCAAAATTTGTATTTATTTGTATTCTGTGTGTAGTTGGTGTTCTTTCTTTCTTTTTTTTTATGAAGCTGTTCCTCTTCTGTAACCTATTTCTTTAGCTGTTGCCATTGCAATAAATGACAACTTATTGACTGACCAAACATGGGACACTTTATTCCTTCAGTCAAAAACTCAATAAAGAAAATACTGAAAAATAAAACTGTATTTTATATTTCTAATGCTAAAACACTTTCTGAGTGTAGCAGACTTGAAATTGGTAAGTATGTGTAAAATCATTATTTTTTGCATGTTGCACATGAGTGCCAGCATTACCACATACATGTACAGTTTTGACAGTTGTTGAAAATTTCTCCACAAACTGGTTTAGTAGCTACAGTATACCTGCACAGGGACAGACACCATAACCACAGGTATGGCCTGTAAAAGGGTGGTATAACCTGAATATCTGGACTAGTAACCAAACGGTTGTGGGTTTTAAACCCTTCAAAGGACGCTCGCTTCAATGCCTATTGTGTCCTGGAAAAATTGGGTGAGTGGTCCTTTAAGAAGAGCACACAAATAGAATTAGAATTAATATGTTTGAAGGGCAAAACTGGCACCCTTTGCACTGATTTTTAGGTTCATTTTACACACACATACATATACACATATAGACCTACACATATCATATAGTTTTGTATGTTTTTATGTAAGGAATAATTGACGACGGGCCGTTGAATTCTTAGAAAATTATTCACACCTGAGGTGGTGATGCGGCCACGACGTGACGCGAACGCTAGGATTAAGTTCCTATGCAGCTCATCCAACGCCTCAGTTGCTAATTCCAAAAGGTCATTTTAGACCTAGTAAGGACGCTTGAGCGTTGATAGCAGAATAATGCAGTTAACTGAACAAGAATTCATATTGATTTTATTTTGAGTTTATCTTGTTTTTATTATGTATTTGTTGTATTACTGATAGTTTATTGTATAATTGCAGCAACATTTAGTCCACAACAAATTTCCTTTCGAGGACAACCCTGGTGAAAAAACCAGCATATGCTGGTAGGTATGTTTTCTGATGCTGGAATGCTGGTTAGGTAGGTTTTGATGCTGGTTTAAGCTGGTCTAAGCTGGTCCTTTGCTGGTTTAAGCTGGTCCTTTGCTGGTTTTTGCTAGTCATGTTGCTGGTCAAGGACCAGCATGGACCAGCAAAGGACCAGCATAAACCAGCATCAAAACCTACCTAACCAACATTCCAGCATCAAAACATACCTACCAGCATATGCTGTTTTTTTCACCAGGGAATAAAATATACTACTACTATTAATAACTGAGTTTAGACAGACAGACGGAAAGAGCGAAATTACCCCTTTGAGTATGTTCGTCTCTCAATCGGCAGCAGTGTTCCTACTAACAGTGAAACTTTAAGTTCATTTTCTTAACAAACAGCGCACAGGGCTCTCAAGTCTCACGCATTCACCGTGAGACACACGCATTTCAACCAGTTCACACGCTCTCACGCCACACCTTGCATTCTCACGCTAAAACGTGAGGGATAACTTGTCCCGCTATATAATGTTAATGGACGAGGCGCAGGCTTGCAGGAGGAGTTCATAACTGTCTTGACAGTTAAATGCCACCTACCAGCAAATATCATAAATTCGAATTTTTTGTTTTCGGGTAAGTTACGTGATCCCGCTTCAGTCACGTTCGTTATGGGATAATTTTTGTGCCAATAAGAATGAACGTAACTTTATTAAACTGAAGGTAACTTTCCAAGAAACGATCAAAAATATGCCACTGCAAAAGAAGAAAAACACAATGAAAATGAAAAAATGAACTCAGTCGCACGAATTTAACATGCTCTTCAAATATGCTTCATTCTTTGTTAATGATTTTCAAAGAATCGTTTTCGCGAATCATGGATTCTGAATGCGTTGCCACAACTTTCGCTTACGCTTCGCAAATTTTCGTTTGCTGTTTTGGCACAAACCTCTCGTGGGGGCGGGCTTAACAGCGATCTACTCTGATTGGCTAATGAGCTTTTGATGGACAGTTGCTCTCTGACCTGGAAGCACGGACGGTGACGTCAGTGGCGCGCATATTGCGGTGTGCAATACGTCGTGCTTTGTTTATATTAAGTATTAATGTTATTAGTATTACTATGGGATAATTTTTGTGCCAATAAGAATGAACGTAACTTTATTAAACTGAAGGTAACTTTCCAAGAAACGATCAAAAATATGCCACTGCAAAAGAAGAAAAACACAATGAAAATGAAAAAATGAACTCAGTCGCACGAATTTAACATGCTCTTCAAATATGCTTCATTCTTTGTTAATGATTTTCAAAGAATCGTTTTCGCGAATCATGGATTCTGAATGCGTTGCCACAACTTTCGCTTACGCTTCGCAAATTTTCGTTTGCTGTTTTGGCACAAACCTCTCGTGGGGGCGGGCTTAACAGCGATCTACTCTGATTGGCTAATGAGCTTTTGATGGACAGTTGCTCTCTGACCTGGAAGCACGGACGGTGACGTCAGTGGCGCACATATTGGAAAGTTGTTGCGGTGTGCAATACGTCGTGCTTTGTTTATATTAAGTATTAATGTTATTAGTATTTCACCTATGGTCGTCTCTTAGTTTCTAAAGATGAGCTCCCAGGAAAGACACGGAGCAGCATCATCTTCCACCTCAGCTTGTCCCTCAGGGCAGCTTGAAGTAGGTTCGTGTTGCTAAAGTAACGTTAATCAATAACATCGATAAAAGTTTTATTCATGTACAGTGTGCAACAGTTCTGATAGTTTCTATAAACAAAGCACGACGTATTGCGCCACTGACGTCACCGTCCGTGCTTCCAGTTCAGAGAGCAACTGTCCATCAAAAGCTCATTAGCCAATCAGAGTAGATCGCTGTTAAGCCCGCCCCCACGAGAGGTTTGTGCCAAAACAGCAAACGAAAATTTGCGAAGCGTAAGCGAAAGTTGTGGCAACGCATTCAGAATCCATGATTCGCGAAAACGATTCTTTGAAAATCATTAACAAAGAATGAAGCATATTTGAAGAGCATGTTAAATTAGTGCGACTGAGTTCATTTTTTCATTTTCATTGTGTTTTTCTTCTTTTGCAGTGGCATATTTTTGATCGTTTATTGGAAAGTTACGTTCAGTTTTATAAAGTTACGTTCATTCTTATTGGCACAAAAATAATCCCATAGTTCGTCACTCGGCAACATGGACGTGCACACATGGGACGTTGCCATTTGTATTTACTAAAAACTAACAAAATAAATGCAGTAGGTAACCCATTCTTCTGTTTTTTTTCTTCTTCATTTTACGATTCCTGGACGAAATCACTTGCCTGTGTGATCAAAGATAGTGAGAGCTGATGTTGGGGAATATCCCTATAGCCAAATTCATCAGAATCAGAATCAGAATGCAAAATTATTAGCTTTCCAACAGCTTTAACTAAATTTTGGCTACTGGAAACTAAGGAAAGGTCTGGATAATTGGTAAATCTGATAAAAACAGACAAATTTATCAAAACTGATTACTTTTCTTAATTTCTAACTAATGTTTTCAACTGTAACCTTACAGTAGCACTCAAGACTAATTACTATCAGACTTACAAAATCCTTCCTCACTTGAATTAAGATTATAATAATTTAATTTTAAAGCACAGCCACCACAAAATCAGACTTTAGCACCTAGGTTAGGTTAAATACAGATTTAAAATCAGAAGATATAGTTTAACAGCTGTGATACCCTTTTTATAATCAAATCCTTGCATAGCTTTTTCTAACAATGAAAAAAAAGCATATACATAAACCCAAATATGGAAATAAATGCATGTGTCCCATTTTGTGTCCAAAACTTCTGAAACATTTTGTCTCATATTTTAGAGCAGTCAATGCAATTTGGGAAAGAAATTAATCAAATCTGTGTGAAAATATTCAGACGTAATCCCTTTGTAATTTTCATAGGTAACTGTAATTTAACTATACATTGTTTCTCAGCAACTGTAACCGATTAGTTACAAATATTTTGTAATTAAATTATGTAATTCCATTACATGTAACTAGTTACTAGTTAAGTTTGAGCCCCTACCACTGTCATCAAAGCATCAATATGTGCAACAAACACTTGCAAAACAAAATGCCATTTATAAGCTGAAATATGTGCTTTCTCTCTCTCACACAGACACAGCTTGACATGCTCAGGACAGGTTCTGCAATACTGTATGTGTAGGTCTACAGTATGTACTTAGCACTGCTGTTGATTGGCTCATTTGGGGCCAAATTTCTTTTGATTTTTAATGCATTTGTATTTTTGAAATATACATGACATTTTATTTTATTTTGTAGGAATTTTTATGACTTTAATCAAAATTACCAGTTGTTATAGTTTCTATTTTGTGCTAGTCAATTTTGAACAATACATAAAATTTAACTTCTAGCAAAAACCAGAGAGAATTGTGTGGGGTCGAGGGGCTCCTCTCCTAACAGATAAAATCTCACTCCAAAGTTTTTCTAAAACTTGAGAGCCCTGCAGCGCAGTTGTTGTGCTTTCCGTACATAGTAAAACGTAACTTTGTGGCAAAAACATGGAGATAATCTGTCGCTTTTATCCTGTTATTTACTGTATTTATTTATTTGGCCAGTGGTGTTGTGGGTTTTGGTTATTTTGCTCGTTTAAGATGTACCTTTGAAATTATGTGGCGAAGTGATATCTGCATGTAGTGCGGTCAAGAGCTGCCTGGAACTACATTCGCCATGCGTTTCCCTGAAAAAAATGCATACCTTCAGAACGTTCGTCAGCCAATCAGATTCAAGCATTCAACGCCCCGTAGTATAAAACAATATATAACATAAATTATATCTGTGCAATATGAGGACAGAATGCATAATAAACAGCTCTGTACTGTCAACCTTCACATTACATTTTAATTAGCGGTTTTGGTTTTGCAGTTGCACATCTGAAATATGTAAGCATTACAAATGTCACTTTTGTGTAATTTTTGCTCATAAACCTGGTTCATTTCTAACCCTGAGTCAAAAAAGTCACTTTGCATAAAATATTCTAGTTAATAATAATCAAGACCTTGGGGTGAGCTGTGTGCACACATCTTTCGCAACCATTAATGCATGTTAAAATTCATAAATTCACCTCTATTGCAGCTAAGCAGTGCTAACAATACAGCTAACAGGGAACATTCACAGAACTTTAGTTTAGAGTCATTAACAAAACACTTTTCCAGCAACATTATAGAACTGTCATTCAGTGTTATGTTAGCACAACGTTATTTAGAGGCTACATCACTCATCTGAAATGTTTTAACTGGACGTTTGTCTACCGTTTTATAAACGTTACTCACTATTTGTTTCAAGAGCTGAGAACATTCAAAAGTAACGTTTCCATGTTTGATGATTAAATGATAAAATGGAACGTTTCCTTAATGTTTTGATGTTTTAAACTTTCAGAGCACATTCGAACGTTTTCATAACTTAATTGGAACGTTAGCAAATCATTCTTATCGAGAAAGCCTAGTTTTTTTTTTTTGCTAGCTCGGAACTGCTCTCTAAAAAACATTTAGTCCTAATAGAGTGAAAATGCTTGTGTCTGCTATGTGATGAGGTCTTCTTTTGGCTCTGTACTGTAGGACAGGAAGGTTTTGGTTGCCAAGAAGGATTAAGATTTGGGAAAACTACTTGAAACCAATGAGTGATTGTTCCTGGATCAAATCAGTTTGGCTCAAAACGCTCCATAACTATGGTGAGATGGAAATATCTACCCATCGTTTGAGCAGTGGCTCTACCACCAGTATTCGAACATTGTTTACATTTATTCCTTTTTCTTTCACATGTTCAGTTTTCACAAGATCTCTCACTGGCTGTTGCTACATTCAGGGTCATGAAAACAAGACGAACCGGTTTAAGTGCAGGTGTCGTTCAGTCTGAAAAGAGCAATCCAGGGCTCTGAGAATTAGAATTAGTTATTGTACACTCACCTGCCATGTAAATATTTTATATTTATTCAAATTAGTATGTGGCAAGAGGCTAAACATGTAAACGATAAACAAATAGTACAAAAATTCATCATCTTCTACAAGTCAGCAGGCAGATCGCCTTCTCACCTGTATGAACACTAACAGTCAGAGCGCCCTCTGTCGGTCAAAGAGCGTTGATGCAATCAAGGACTGATACATCACTGTGCCATTTAAATAGGCCTATTACTAATACATTTGATTTGGCTGTAATAGTCTACTGGAAACTTATATTTCATCATAAGTAGGCCTATATATAGCCTATGTTTTAACACCATTTTCAAGCAATATTTCTGTAATCACAAATGTGCTCTTAAGTAAGAATGCGCTAAACAGACATTGAACAGAAGTACAGTGAGATTTAGTCTAGCAGGTAACCATAGCAACAGAAGGCTATCGTGAGCTTTTCTAGTTCTAGGATCAGTACAGGATGGGACTTCAACAAAATATAAGTTGCGTCATCATTTATTACTTTATTAAACGTTTACTTAACTTGATCAAACTGATTAGGGCTTGTAGACCACAGTGTATGTGTTTCCAAAAAAAAAAAAAAAAAGGCTACATAAGCTGACATATTTTTTATGATCACAAAATAATTTACTGAAGAGATGTAGATGCTTTTATCATTTTACATACAAGAACACTGCTCTAAAATTTGTAGCATTTGAACTGCAGCACAGATGATTATCCCACTTTTGCATCTTATTGCATCATATTGATTTTAAATTATATATGCTTTAATGTATTAACACAAAAAGCCAAATCCTGAGAGGTTTTGGTATATTTTCTGTAATGGCCCCTAATATGTCTGTTCGCACCCTCATTTGTTTTCTCAACAAATCAAAGAAATAGCTTGTACAATTATTCATAAATTTCACCCTGTGTGTGTATATATATATATATATATATATATATATATATATACACACACACACAGTGGCATGTGAAAGTTTGGGAACCCTTTGCAGTATCTGTGAAAATGTGAATAATTTTAACAAAATAAGAGAGATCATAAAAAACCATGATTTTTTTTTAAATTTATTTAGCACTGTCCCGAGTAAGATGTTTTATATAAAAGATATTTACATGTAGTCCACAAGACAGAAAAATGGCTGAAATTATTAAAATAACCCCCTTCAAAAGTTTGGGAACCCTTGGTTCTTAATACTGTGTGTGGTTACCTGGATGATCTATGACAGTTTTGTTTTTTTTGTTTGTTTTGTTTTGTGATGGTTGTTCATGAGTCCCTTGTTTGTTCCCTCCATGTCCTGCAGATTGTTTGGTCTTCCAGCATCTTTTGCATATTTGAACCCTTTACAGCAGTGACTGTATATGATTTCGAGATCCATCTTTTCACACTGAGGACAACTGAGGGACTCAAACACCAAAAAAGGTTCTGTTCTGATGCTCCAGAAAGAAAACACGATTAATATATTAAGAGCTGGTGGGTGAAAACTTTCGAACAGGATGAAGATATCCAATTTTTTTTTATTTTGTTGAAATATATATATATATATATATATATACATATATATATATATATATATATATATTTTTTTTTTTAATTTAGTACTGCCCTTCGAAAGCAACAGAAGATATGTTATGTTTCCCAAAAGACAAATTAAGTACAATTTACCTTGATCTGCTATCTTGAGTCGTAGATCATCCAGGTAACCACACACAGTATTAAGAACCAAGGGTTCCCAAACTTTTGAAGGGCGTTATTTAATAACTTTTTAATAACTAAAAAAATATTATTATTATTATTTTAACAAAAATGTAAAAATAGGACTGACACACCTTGTTTGAAGTTTTGTCTGAAATTGAAGTCTTCTAGGATCATCCTTTTGCTTAGTCTTTTTAGAGTAATGTTTATACTTTGATTATCCAGTTTTATGTGACTTTTCTTTATCTTATAGACATATTCTTTTTGAGTTTTAATATTAATCATGAAAATATGAAAAACGCACATTTCTGCATAAACGTACTGGGAAATTTAACATTCATAAATGTAAATACATAAAAAAGTAAAAAAAAATGTCTTCAAGCAAGACTGTGGGTATTTATGTACAATATCAACATCTATTAATACGAAAGCAAAACATCTATATTGTTGCCTTTGAATTATAAGGTTCTATCAGACATTTTTGTCAAAATTTAGTTATTCACATATTCTTATTCTGTGACAATTCATGTACATTCTGTGATTTTTTTTGTGTGTATTTTTAAGGACTTTTCATAAAAAAATGTATGTACTAAGTATATGGAATGCAAAAACTTTGAAGCTCAATATCTCAAAATCGCCCAGAATACAGAACCTTATAATAACAATGTGGCGATATATATATGAAGAGTTCAAATGCAAAAGTTCATTTTTGTAACTCCATCTGTCGTTTTTCTTTAAAATAAGCATTTTTATCAGGCTCCTATGTATAGGTTTCTACCTAAGTATTGGTACTTCTGACTGGGCTGAGGCTGGGATTTTGCGAGTTTGAAGTAATAGTATTTGATGGATGTATACTATGTGTCGATAGCATTCATTATCTCATTTTTATATATGTGTAAGTATGTGTGTGTGTGATATTATCACCGTAAAGTAGCATAGTGATATTTGTGGACTACGGCGATTATTGGATGACATGCAGATACTAAGAGTCAATGTACCTGGAATACATACAGTTCATGGCTCTATTAGCTGTTGTGTCAACAGGTTCCAAAAGGAGGCGCTGTTGCCGAGTAATGACAATGGCACCAGGAGCGCGAACAGGTTGATGGTGTTGTCGTATCGGTGATTCACCCTAATCTGAAAAAGCCATGGAGACTTTGGTACAGTAAACCAAGATGTCATCTGATACCTGTACCATCCCCCAGTTATGTGAGTCACAGCATTCAAAGTGTTGATATGCATACACAAATCTTATTTAGCATTCGAGTAAAATAAATAAACAAATACAAACCCTGCTGCTGCAGCAACATTTGACGAATGAGACCAGAGATACAGTAAATGTCAAGTGGCTCGACTGGTCACAAAGTTTCAGGATTGTTTTCAAATGTGATTTGCTTGTGAGTTAACGTGTCGTGACCACAGAAAGCCTACTGTAGTTAGTATTACCTCCATATAAGTCTACCATTCACACTGTTATGACCCGAAGCAGAGAATTTATATAATTCAGCAATACTTTGATTCTATTTGGCGCACAACATTTCAAAGTTAAAGACATACGACCATGAACTATTTATTTATTCATGATTGTAGGTTCAAAGCAGCACGTCCAATGTGTAAGAGAAAGTGCATGGCTTATGTACTTATTTTTATTTATTAAAAAAGTGTTGGCACTAACTTGAGGCCTAGATGAAGCATCTTTGTTTGTAGGACATGCTGTTATAGTTTTTATATAACCCAGGGGCTCAAACTTTGACCTAATATAGTTTTTTTAATTAACCAAGCAAACTTGCAGTAAACTTTACAGATCACCCTGCATTTTCATTGTATGGAAATGAGCCTCTTTGACATTTTGTTCCAGTGAATAAAGGTGGATGGAATGACAGAATTTATAGTGTAGAGCAAATTATCTGCGGAAGTTGCAGCTATATTAAACTGGCCAAATGTAGACGTGTGAATGAGTCGTTTCTGCCACAGGCTTTTACAAACATTCTCTAATCGGCCAAATTAATGATAGAACGATAGATAAATGCCTCAGAAACATATGAATGATTGTACTGCTTCTGGGAAAATTTTAGTTTTAAATTCTGTGATTAATAATTCGCCTGTGCTTTAATTTGTGTTAACTTATATAGTTCTGTAGAATGTTTTAAAAGTAATTTATATAGTTCTCATTATGAGATCATTAAAATCTGCATGCATAGTAATTATGAAAGAATGACAAAAAATGTTGTTTAAATAGTTTTCTAAAGCTTAACATCTCACACTGCAGGTTAGTGCTGTCACTGCTTGGTACGTCATGTCAGCTACCTTCGAATAATTCTAGTTTAACATGGTAATAATGGTGTTGTATGGTAGTTTGTGGTTCCGTGCGAACACTCGTGTTTGTGTGTGTGCATTGCTCAATAGAGCGAGCCAGAGAGGCCTGGTTTCCATAGCACAGAAGCGACTGATGCAATGACTCTCACTGTCTGAAAGCCCTTATGGGATTGACTCCTAGGACAGGTGCTTATTTTATCTTCTGCTGGTCTCCCCTGATATGTCACTTCATTGTTTCCACGTACTGTGCAGAGTGCCACTTATGTCATGATGTTGAATGTAAAAGAAATATGAATTTATGGGGGACGCGTTTTTTCCCTCGTAAGCTGGGACTGAAGCTTATTGGCGTTCACATAAGGCAGAAAGTTCCCTTGACTGCACAAACACCTGTTCAACATCATATGGATTTTGTGGTAAATCTGGGGTAGGTGTTTTCTTTACCTTGGTGTACACTATAATTGAGATGTACTCCTATGGACCATCTGTCCTGTTGTGCTGATGCAGATGGGCCTCGTTAACTCAGTCCACTAATAATCACGTTCTAAATGAGTCTGTAGATTAGGAGCCATTCGGGGAATCAAGCAGAAGCTCAGAGCAATCTGTGCTCGGCTTTGCCTTTAATTTCTATTGTTGTCTGCCTCACAGACCCTTTACATATTGGCAGTGCGAGTAGAAAAAAAGACATATCTCTACACCAGTGCTTCTAAACTGGGTTGACAGGTTGAGATGCCGGACTTCAGCAGGTAAAAATACAGCTAAATGCAACAATATGTGACAAAATTTGACTCTCTTTTTTGTGCATGAATTTATTGAACATTCACAAAGGCAATTCATGCATGTTTATATATATGTGCTTACTAAATGTAATTTATATATAAAATGTACTTGTTAACTATTTCTATAATTTACTATACATGCATACATACATATACACTACCAGTCAAAAGTTTTTGAACAGTAAATTTTTTTAAAGTACAGCAAAAACAGTAAACTACTTAAAAGAACTGTTTTCTGTTTGAATATATTTTAAAATGTAATTTATTCCTGTGACTTCAAAGCTGAATGCTTATCATCATCACTCCAGTCACATGATCCTTCAGAAATCATTCTAATATTCTGTTTAAAAAACATTCATTATTATTATTTGTATTATTATTATTATGTTGAAAACAGCTGAGAATATGAATAGAACAGCATGAGAATGAATAGAACAGCATTTATCTGAAACAGAAATCTTTTGTAACAGTATAAATGTCTTTATCATCACTTTTGGTCAATTTAAAGTATCCTTGCTGAATAAAAGTATTAATTCCTATAATTTTTCTATTTTTTTCTATTAAAAAAAATACTGACTCCAAGCTTTTGAAAAGTTTTTTATATTTTTTTATTATTTTATTTTTTTATTATTATTATTTTTTTTATATTTCAAAATTTTACTATTTTTGCTGCACTTTGGATTAAATAAATGCAGGCTCGTTACTGTTCAAAAATTTTTGACGTGTAATTTCAGATACACATATGTATTGAAAGTGTAAGGAAATGTGTTATTACTTTTTTAATTTAAGGTTCATAAGTTATTAAACTTTTCTTGAAAATGGCATAAACATTTTTCAAAACTATATAAAACTAATATGAAAAAATAACAAATATACATTTATAAAAATATATAATATGTATTTCATAATATGAAAAAAATACATTTCTAAAAACGTTCTTTCTAAAAGTGTCATTTATATATTATGTACTATCTGGTTTATACTATATTGCTTTCCTTTTTTGTCTTGAAGACTCTTATGTTATTTATATTATTCAATACTAATAATACAATTATATTTAATATTATATTAATATTATTGGCAGTATTTACTGTTTATAGCAAAATTATTTCAATTTTATTTCATTTTTATATTCTCTTCTATGATAAATCATAATGGTACTCTATCACGAGCAGCTCCTCTACCATCTGAAAGTCAGGGTTGTATTAGTGGCAGGGAAGCCAAACGGTCATAAGCAGGTGGTACAAATATATGACCTTGGTTATCAGTGCAAGTGCACTCCTGTACACGGAGCTAGTGCTCTGTTCTGTTGGAGCGAGCTTTGCATGTTGGTTTGGTTACACACCAGGAGTCAGAAAAGCATCAGCCCGGCACAGAGCACTCAGACCAAACACCATGCGCTTAGACAACCCATGCAAATGTTTTTGAATAGGAAAATAAAAGCGCAAGCTTACTACTCGTGAAATTTGCCAAAGCCTTTCACTTTCTGACCCCATTTCCTGTCTAACCTTGAGAACAAGTATGCATTTCTGAGAGACATTGTAAGTCACACGTAGAAAGGAAAAAAATTAATAAGTGGCTAATACTATCCTCCATTTTTCAGCCCACAGCATGTGTATGACTTTGACTACACTAATGATCTTATGCAGATTATTGGTGAAATAAGGGCATTTCTCCTTATACTAAATGACCACACAATAGTGATTTGCTTGTGATGCAAATGTTAACTGAAGCTTTGTGGGGGCTTATGCATCAGGAAGACACACACACATACACGTCCGAGGGCATATTTGAATTTTAACAAGCAAATGGGAAATGCAGTTGGGGGATGGGCGGCTGCTTCTGGGCGTGAGTCTTGCATGTCACCTGTTGACATATGACCCCAGTGTTTACATAGTCATTGATTTTTCAACATATCTCCCTTTTGTAAACATATATTGGTATCATTGACTATTATATATGTAGTGTATTTTTAAATCAAGTTTTTCAGATACTCAAAATGTTAAATGCTGATTTGATACCGACTTTGGGCGAGCTCAGGGCTTCTCTCAGTCTTGTGAAGCTAATGACAGAGTTATGGAGCGTAGTCTACCACACCGCAGCAGTCTGTGTCTCTATAGACTTTGAAGTGTGTATTTGTGTGTGGTGTGTGTGTTTTTGTGCCTCAGGATACTGCGTCTGTCTCGCCCTACAGATGAATAGGACCTAAGCCCTGTGCAGTCAGCAGCTGCTTCCTTTGAACACACGGAAACAAAAAGGCTCTAAATCTGCTCTGCCTCTTTCATCTGAGTATTTGATACCGGTCTTCCTCACCTTACCGCCATTCAGTGTAACCCCCCCGCCGCCTCCTCCTTGACACGGAGGTGTTCAGAGTCGCTGCGTGTATTTCATTGTGTAATTCTGTTTGAATGTACTTTTCCTGTATGTACGTGTGCAGGAAAATACAACTGTTTTCTAAATGTCTGGAAAGTTTTTTCTGAAAGTTCTGGTTGTGGCAGATACTTTGTTTCTGCAGATCTAGCCTGAAATACTTCAGATATTTTTCATATTTTCCAATGAAATGGAAAAAAGTTTCCATACTTCTCTCTAAAACCTTTTTTAAGGCAAGGCATCCTTTATGTCCTTTAATACCTCCTCTCAGGCGGTGACCTCAGACTCAGGGAGGGAATTCATTCAAAACTAAAAATAGTAAAAAAAAGAAGCTTGTGTGATAACCTAAGTGGTGCATCCTGGGTGAGCCTGACAGATTCCTGCTCAGCAAGGGCAATTAGAAATTTTTAGGGCAGGATTCCTTGGCTGCGTACAGCAGGGGCCCAGCGCTGTACCAGGCAAAGGTTTCCACCAAGCTATTCTTGCATAACCTCCGGTGATAACACTAGTGCATTCTTCAAACCAGCCATCCTAGACGCCCAACATCATTTCTCCCCGCTTGAGTCCGCGCGCTGCCGCGCACATGTGGTGCACCCTCTCGTACTGATAGTAGATACGTTAGCTTACTGGAAAACGGTTGTTAAACGGTTCAGGAAGTTCAGAGCAGTCGCCATATAGCTTTTTGGATTTTTATGTGTGTGTGTTAGTAGTATGTTGTGGTCAAGTATCATGCGGCTAATGATCAGAGCTTGAAAGGCCTCGAGTTGGAGGGCTTCTTCTGAGGTAGGTCACCTGGGGTTAAGATTAAGGAAGTTCTCATGGTGCTTAATTTGTTAGTGTTTCCTCCTTTTGCTGTCAGTATTGCTGTCCATGGTTATCTTCTTTACTGTGCTTTGTATTTTTGTTTAACAAGGGCTATTAACATATTGGCAACCTTTTTATGAACTACATGTAAATTAGTGTGAATCTTAAATTATTAATTGCATAAAATTAATATCTCACTGTTTAGTATTATGTCTTTATTTGTGTGTACATTACCAGTCAAAAGTTTTTGAACGGTAAGATTTTTAATGTTTTTAAAGAAGTCTCTTCTGCTCACCAAGCCTGCATTTATTTGATCCAAAATACAGCAAAAGCAGTAATATTGTGAAATGTTTTTACTATTTAAAATAACTGCTTTCTATTTGAATATATTTTAAGATGTAATTTATTCCTGTGATCAAAGCTAAATTTTCAGCATCATTACTCCAGTCTTCAGTGTCACATGATCTTTGAGAAATCATTCTAATATGCTGATTTGCTGTTCAAGAAACATTTCTTCAAGAAAATGCTTTTGTAATGTTATACACTCTACAGTTCAAAAGCTTAGAGTCAGTTTTTTCGGACAAAAAATGTTAGAAATTAATACTTTAATTTAGCAAGGATGCTTTAAATTGATCAGAATGTTGCAAAAGATTTCTGTTTCAGATTAATGATGTTCTTCTGAACTTTCTATTCATCAGTGAAACCTGAAAAAATTCTACTCAGCTGTTTTCAACATAATAATAATAAATGTTTTTGAGCAACAAATCAGAATATTAGAATGATTTCTGAAGGATCATGTAACTGGAATAATGATGCTAGAAATTCAGTTGAAATCACAGGAATAAATTACATTTTAAAATATATTCAAATAGAAAACAGTTATTTTAAATAGTAAAAATATTTTAAAGTTTTACTGTTTTTGCTGCACTTTGGATCAAATAAATGCAGGCTTGCTGAGCAGAAGAGACTTCTTTAAAAAACATTAAAGGTCTTACTGTTCAGAAACTTTTGACTGGTATTGTATGTTCGAAAAATGTAAAAAGCATTTGATCCTGACCTGAAATTGGATGGAAATGTTAATGGAGAGAAATTATTTTAACTTTAAATGTTATTTTGAAGGTTTTATATTTGGATTTTGATTGTAACATTTATTAGTGTTAATTAAATATAACTAATAAAAGCTAGTGGAACACCAAACATTATGTAAATTAATTGTAGTGCTTATTGAAGTAGTTCTTCATAGCCATAAACTGGAATTTTATGATACTGATACAATATACTTACACCTTGAGAACTTGCACCTGCTTGTGCTTTGCATTTGATTAGCTCATGTTGTTTTTGCTAACATGTGTTGTTAAAACTGGTCCAGAATGGTCTTTCAATCTCGTGTCTGTATCACACCTTTTGACATTTAGGAAGGTTTCTCTTGTATTCTCATGTAAAATGATTTTTTCATTGCACAGACATCTGGTTATCTCTCTCTTTAACTGCAGATGCCCGTGTATTTTTCTTTTCTGTAATGCCACAGTCTGTGCAATCCTAGCATACCAGAGCCATGCCATCACTGTTATATTCATCAAATGAAACTTGATCAAATGTGATAGCAGCATGTCTTTGATCTGATTTTTGTCCTGCTGGTAGTATTGAGGAATCCAGCATTGCCTTCAGACTTTTTTTCTGGTAGTGATGTTGCTGGTCTGGCGCAATGTTGGGTGTCTGTGTTTATGTATAAATCATTAAATTATATGCCGTGCTATTGTGATAAACAGTAAATGTCCATATACAGCTGCTTAAAATAAACAGCATGTAAGCGCACTTTGTAAAATTGGACTTGGCAGGGTTTTTCAACAAGAATTTGATGTGTTTGTTAGTGAAGATCACATCTGATAATGTACTAGCTTTATGTTACAATGTCATTAAAGGGATAGTTCACCCAAAAATGTATTACTCACTCTTAAGTCTTTCCAAACATGTAAGACCTTAAATCATCTTCAGAACACAAATTGAGATATTTTTCATGAAATATGATAGACATAGACAGCAACGCAACTAACACATTCAAGGCCCAGAAAGGTAGTAAGGACATTGTGAAATGTGTCGTGGTCCTCTCGTGAATGCACGTTGAAGACTGACACAGAAGAGAAGAAATTGTTGAATAAACTCTTTATTTTGGTTTTCTTTTGGTTCGCATACAAAAAGTATTCTCGTAGTTTCATAAAATGACGGTTTGATGTCACATGGACTATTTTAATGATGTCCTTATGACTATCCCCTTAAAGGAGATACTTCCAGAGAAAAAAATTGCAGATAATGTCATCCAAGATGTTCATGTCTTTCTTTCTTCAGTCTTAAAGAAATTATGTTTTTTTGAGGAAAACATTTCAGGAATGTTCTCCATATAGTGGACTTCTATGGTGGCCGTGAGGTTAAACTTCCAAAAAGCAGTTTAAATGCAGCTTCAAAGAGCTCTAAGCGATCCCAGCTGAGGAATAAAGGTGTCATCTAGCAAAAAAATCAGTCATTTTCTAAAAAAAAAGAAAAAAAGAAAAAGAAATTTATACACTTTTAAACTTCAAATGAGATGGGAGTTTTTTGACATACCCTAACTGTATTGAATGCACAGAGTACATGCAGAGCTAGACAAGATGAGCTTTTCAGGTTAAAAAGTATATATGTTTTTATTTTTTTTTAGAAAATGACAGATCGTTTCGCTAGATAAGACCCTTATTTCTTGGCTGGGATCATTTAGAGCCCTTTGAAGCTGCATTGAAACTTCATTTTGGAAGTTCAAACTTGCGGGCACCATAGAAGTCCACTATATGGAGAACATTTCTGAAATGTTTTCCTCAAAAAAACAATCTCTTGATGACTGAAGAAAGAAAGACATGAACATTTTGGATGACAACAGGGTGAGTACATTATCTGTCAATTTTTGTTCTGGAAGTGAACTTCTCCTTTAAGAGCACAGTCTCAACCCTTGTGGTTTGGCTCCATAACATTCATAAAATGCCATAAAACTGCACACAAAACATTCTGATAAAACACTAATTAACCAATAGCTGCATTGTGGATTGTTTGGATCATACTGCACTACTTGGAGATTATATTGTTCATTTATGTTTTTATTCCACAGAAAACTCCAGATGTAACTCCAGACATTTTCTAAAATGTCTAAGCTTTAAAGGTTCTGAACAAGCTTGAATTTCTCTCACTTTTGCTTTTTGTTGCATAAGCAGACACTTTATTGACAGACTGGCCTGCTGGGCTGTATTTGTGCAGCAATAAAACCACCCCTGATAGTGCTCTGATAGTGCTGTGTTATTAATGTTCGGCAAATGTGCTGCAGTGTAGCTCTCCCGTAGAGACAGTATTTGGAGAATGGTGTCAGATGGTGCTTAGAGCATTGGACTTTGATTCCTCACCATTCACAAAAAATGATTTGCATGATGTGAAGCAGGCGAACATAGATAAAGTCTGCCGTTTAGAAAATATACATAAGAACAGCACGAAGCACTTTGAATCTTTGCTTGTTGTTGCACTATATATATATATAGACAAGGGAGGCAGTGTCTCTTCAAAATATTGGATGAGAAAAAATATCATAGTACAAAAATAAAACAACGCCATATGTTGCAAAATATAACATTAAAAAGTGTAAAAAGTCTGAATGAACAATATAAGGGAGTTAATGGGAAGACTAATTTTAAAAAGTGTCAACATAAGACTTAAAGGGGTCATCGGATGCTAAGTTCACTTTTACGTGTTGTTTGAACATTAATGTGTGTTGTCAGTGTATGTACAAATCTACCCTATAATGATAAAAATCCATGCAGTGGTTTTTAATTAATCTGTAAAAATAATATCCCCTTTTTCAAATCGAGCCATTCTCAGATGCCTGTTGTTGTGCCGTCACACTGACAGAGGCTGCTCCCATGATAGTTGATTGACATGAGCATTTTACCTCAGATCAGCTGTAACAGTCCGACCTCCATTGTTTTGACGCCGGAGCAGGGATGTAAATTAGACAAGAATATCTCCGATTGAGGTGTTGTGTTGCTGGATGTAATAATGAACAGTGGTCGTCATTTACTCCCGACATCTGAGCCCCCGGAAATGCAGTAGATTACGTTTGTTTGTGAAGGGAATGCACCTCCCGATCTACATATATCCGTCTATGTTCACGCAAATCATTCGTGATCCAGCTTCACTTACAGCGGAAGTGAGTATAAGGGTTTTTTGTGAATTTTTGCGATCGCCTTTTCTAATAATGTGCTAGTTAGCAAGTTTAGTGGCTAAATGCGGCTAAAGTAAACATGCTCGTCACTCCACAGAGAGAAGAGAGGGGCGGGGCGAGCAGAGCTCATTTGCATTTAAAGCAGCCTCGACCAGAATGAGATGATTTTTGCAGAGCTGATTTTGGCAAGGTAAAAAGGGTGTTGTTTTACACAACCACTGAGAATTTTTAACCAAAGTATATTATAGACTTTTCATTATCAACTTGTGGAAAATGGGCATCCGATGACCCCTTTAAAATGTCATGAAAACATGATCTGTGGGAGTTTTTAGTGAGTAAGCAGCTTGGTGGAATTGAAGGTTTATTTAAATTTTACCAATCCGATTAAATTTAAAGAAGGCTCCAGTCTGTGACCAGTATTTTTATTGATGACTGATGATCCGAAAGATTCAAAAATAGTTGAAAGCTAACTATTAAAAAGAATAGCTGAACAAGTTCATAAATAAAATGTTTTGTTTTAAAATATGTATTATTTTGGAATAAATGTAAAATGCTTAAAAACACTAATTTGATTAGATTTATACTTATCTTTAATAAATAGAATGTTTATTAAATATAAAAATATAAAACAGAGTAATAGAATAATGTGTAGGTGTAAATTTGTTTTAAAAAACAACTGAGCACTTCGCCTCCTCACTTCAGAGCACCACCCACCACCGCACATCACTGATATTACATATATATATATATTTATATATTTACATATAACTTTTATGCAAGTTACTGCTGGGCGAAAGTATATTGCACTAATTCCACTTCACGTTTTCAGTTAATTAGTCAAATGAGCACTGCAGCGACGTCCATCTTTCAAGTGCTAAAGCTATTTTTGTGTGGACTGCTCAAGTTCAGAGACGTCCATGCTAATTGGTTGCTCACCAATTTCCTCTAAATTTTTAAAGTTTCTTAGATCACATCTATAAATCACTTTTAATTGGGCCCGTCGGTTCCCTGCTCTTTTGAACTGTCTTAATCACAGGCGATAAAAGGCTGGTTGAGGCTTATAAATTTCCTACACATGAAAATGACTCATCCGGTATTCTTCTTACCAACCTGAGGCATGCTTCAGCTATGCAGTTGCATAATTCGTATGTAAATCAAGTGTGCCTTGCAGTGATTTGTATGTTACATTCATCACATACACATAAGAGTCTGCGATGTTGGTTTGTTTGATTCATCAATGGCTCATTGATGGATTTGTGGTGAGATTTATTATAACAGCCACTTATACAACAGATTTGGAGGCTGATCTGAATAGCATCAGAAAATTGTGGGAAAATCTGATTCACCATCTGTCTGTAATGAGAATCCATGTGTCAGGAGTTGTTTCTCACTGCTGTGAATAATGATATCACCCAGAGGAAAGCGGCATCGCCTCTTGGGATTTCCTTCCACGCTCTGAGATCCTGCCTTGATTAAAGAGATCGCCTTTTGTGATGTCATACAGATTCAGCTCACAAGATGCCTGTCAGAAAAATGATAAAGGCATTTCACGTACTCGTGAAAATATCTAATGGGTTTTAAGAACAAGATATTCATCTCTTTCATTTGGAAACTGTCTCAGACACCTGCCTTAGTGTGGATTAATGATGTTCTCTTACATTTCCACAATTTCTTGTACTTGATATCCTTCTAAATCGCCTTTTCATTGTAATTCCGCCACTTTGATATGTCTTTTGATCTGGTTAGGATTGATAAAACATAACTGTGGCCTGTACATCCAGCGTCTTCCATGGTAACGGCTCCGGAGGGGCCTGTGGATGAGTCTCTCTCCCCATGATCAGAGCTCCCTGTGGGCAGACAGTCTCACAAACAGATCTTGCATCATTATCAGCCCTTCTGTTGCTCTTCCATCTGTGCCCACAAGCTCTTTTCAAGTTAAAACAAAGCATAAAGGAGCATGGACGTTTGTGACATTAACATTCACTTAGCAAGAACCCCGAGGTTCGATTGATCCCTTATTATAAATCGAGACACACATGCGGGATCAATGAGCAGAATGGGCTCTGATGTTGTCCACTGTGTTCTGTGATAATGTAATAAGCGAACACTCTCTAAACATCATTGTGCCGGCAGGTGTGTAATAGTAGTTGTTGTTGTTGTTGTTGTAATGGCCGCTCGTAGCATCGTCTCCTGAAAAGCATACATACCTGACAATGCAGTGTATGCCTAAAAGCTGAGCGAGCAGATGAGGCTTTTAGCCGAAACAATGGAAGAAGAGACCTGTGGGACAACAGCCAGGCTCGTTTTCCAAACAAACTCCTTCGCTCTTGTTTTTCCCTCATTATGTTAGTTGACATAAAACAGGCCCGGCACAGGTGTGTTTGATGGTCTGTTGAGGGTCATACCGGGAAAGAGAGGCTTTTTGTTGGATGTGTGCACAGAGTCAATATAATATGGAGTAGGGTTGCTTTGAATCTAAATGGATTTTTTTTATTATTTGGTCATGTCTCTGATATTAATGTATATTTGATTTGTCATTAACCAGTGCATTGCAGTTCACAGAAAGAAATAGATGTGACTTAGCTGTTATTATAATCCAAACTGTTTGTTTTAGTCTTCTGTGTTTGAATCTAAGCACACAGGAAGTCTCATGTTCACCAAATCTGCAGTTATTTGATAATGTAAAATATTATTACAGTTTAAAATAACTGGTTTTATTTCATGTATTTTAAAATGTAAATTAATTCTGTGATGGCAAAGCTGATTTTTCAGTATCATTGCTTCAGTCTTCAGTGTCACATGATCCTTCAGAAATCATTCTGAAATGCTGATTTGATGCTTAGAATACATTTCTTTTTATTAAATGGGGTTCTAATTCTAATTCAGTGTTGAAAGGAGTTGTAATTGATTAATAGTGAAACACAGCATTTATTGGAAATCCTTTGTAACATAATAACTGTAGTTACTGTCACATTTGATCAATTTAATGCATGTGCTGAATGAAGTTAATTAACTTAAACAAAAAAAGGACTGACTGTAACTTTTATACTTCTCAATATTATGCTTTTTTACAACAGTAGGAACAGTATTTGCCCATTAAGTGTGTGTGTGTGTGAGACAGATTTCTCTTCTTAATTTCTATCCTTCTTGCTATCATTCACACTTCAAGATCAAAATGTATTAATTATGTGATGTCATGCTTGAAATTACACTGTCGTTCAAAAGTTTGGGATCAGTAAGTTTTTAAATGTTCGTTATGCTTATCAGTGGTGCGTTAATTTGATCAATTACAGATACAGAAAAAAACAGTAATATTGTAAAATATTATTGGAATTTAAAATAATAGTTTTCTGTCTTAATATACTTTAAAATATAATTTATTCCTGTGATGTAATGCTGAATTTTCATCAGCCGTTACTCCTGTCTCCAGTGTCACATGATCCTTCAAAAATCATTCTAATTTATTTTTTATTTATATTTTATTAATTTATATTTATTTATTTATTTTTTGGAACATATGATACTTTTTTTCAGAATTCATTGATGAATAGAAAGTTCAGAAGAACAGCATTTATTTGAAATCTTTAAATAAAAATCTTTTGTAACAATATACAATACCGTTCAACAGTTTGGGGTCAGTACATTTTTGTCAGTACATCACAGTTATTTGGGTTCTTTTTCTGAAAGAAATTAATACTTTGTGTGTTAAATTGATCAAAAGTGACTGTAAAGACTTTGTTGTTGTTGTAATTTAGTAAGTTAGATTTCTATTTTGAATAAATGCTGTTCTTTTTAATCTTTTATTCAACAAATAATCCTAATAAAAACTATTACAGGTTCTAAAAAAATATAAAGTCCACATTTTCAACATAATAAATCAGCTTATTAAAAGTTTCTGAAGGATCATGCAAGTAGTGACTACTGAAAATTCAGCTTTGCCTCACAGGAATAAATTAAACTTTAAAGTATATTAAAATAGAAAAATATATTACTGTTTTTTCTGTATTTTTGATCAAATAAATTCAGCCTTGGTGAGCAAACGAGAAATGCAAAGGTAATGCAAAGGTAATGCAAAGCTGAAAATTCAGCTTTGCAACACAGGAATAAATTACATTTTAAAGTATATTAAAATAAAAAAACATTATTTTAAATTGTAATAATATTTCACAATATTACTTTTTTTTCTGTATTTTTGATCAAATAAATTCAGCCTTGGTGAGCAAAATAGAAATGCAAAGGTAATGCAAAGCTGAAAATTCAGCTTTGCAACACAGGAATAAATTATACTTTAAAGTATGTTACAATTAAAAAAACAATATTTTAAATTTTAATAATATTTCACAATATTGCTGTTTTTTCTGTATTTTTGATCAAATAAATGCAGCCTTGGTGAGCAAATGAGAAATGCAAAGATAATGCAAAGCTGAAAATTGAGCATGGCAACACAGGAATAAATTATACTTTAAAGTGTATTAAAATAGAAAACCACTATTTTAAATTGTAATAATATTTCACAATATTACTGTTTTTTCTATATTTTTGATCAGCCTTGATGAGCAAAAAGAGACTTCTTTAAAAAACATCAAGTCTTACTGATCTTAAACCTTCGAACAGCAGTGTCCATTTAAACAGTTATGCTGGAAGTGTATTAATCTAACAGTTTCAGTGTCTGTCAACTCAAGCATGTGAACAAATTTTGATGAATATCCATGTGGATGGAGAGAAGCGCTTCTGTTTCTGTTTCATCTGTCCAATATGACATTTCTTTCAAAATGTTGATCACAGACTTGCAACGAAATGAAGCAGAATAATTGCATCAGCTCCTTCAGAACTTTATGTTTGCCTCAAACACTTTGACTGCAGACTTCTTGTGTCAGTGTATCATAACCATGTACGTGCTCAAGTAACAGTGTGTGTGAAAGAGCAGTACTGGTTGAATAAACTAATGCTGGCGTTAATGATAAAACTCATGCTCTTTTCCTAAAATATATGTAGTCGTTTTGTCATTTTGTGAATGAGTGGTCAAGCAGCAGCCGGTTTGGTGTGTTGTGGTAAAACGGGTGCATCATTAATTGGTAGGTCTGACTCTTTTCCCTTCGCCTATGGCAACTTCTCCTTGGGGACACACAGACCGACTCGGTGACACACAAGCGCACTACACCCACGATCCCCGGAGGCCAATTACCCAATGAAGGTAATGCGCGGCAAGTCAGAGCAAGGCTGTGGTTGCTTATTCGTTTATGTCTCCCCTCAAACCTCTATTCCCTAGTGAATTTCCACAGGTGAAGAAGCTTTTCAAGATGCAGGGAAGTTACACTCAAACTGTAGACAATGATTTCTGACTTTATGGTAGTTTTTATTTTCATAGCAGGTTTACGTTGTGGACTGTGTTTTAAAAAATAGATTTGGTGAACAAGAGTCTTTAACCCATCTGGACTAAGCTCTCATTTCCTGCTAAGACAACACACAAGTCTATAATTACACAGGAGTCGGCCTGACCAAAAAAAAACAAAAGCGAAGCAAATAGAGTGAGAGACACAAAGAGATAAAAACATTCAACAGGTGTTGATCGACATGGACTGGTAAAATACACAATCACTGTACAGCACTGTGTTATTCATGCTACCTTGTTTTATTTTTGCCTTTTATTTTTTATAAAGTGGAGTCATGAAGTGCAGTGAGAAGGATAGGCAGAATAGACTCGAACCAGACTCGAAATCATATCACAGGATGAGTACCATAGGTTAATGTATCCCAAAACATAGTGGTAAACTCAGGTTCCTTAGCACAAAGGAATTTATATGATGTTTAGGAAAATTCAAAGGACATGTAAAAACTTTTGCCCAAGTGTCATTTTTAAAAAAAATCTGTGAGATGCTTTAAAGAGGGGTCCAATCTGTAAACATTAAAATGCTCACTATTTGTTCTGTGTAAAGTTAAATATTAAATATTACCATTTGGCATGATAGTTTCTGCCTAAACCCCTAAAATGACTGTAAACATGCCAAAAAGAACTTTACAGCTCAATTTTGTTTTTATAAATTATAATTTATAAAGTGGCAATCAACATTATTCCACAAATGTTGTTGACTGAGCTTTATTTCAGCTTTTTTTGCAGCTTTATTTTGTAATTTGCCTTTATTTCAGTTGTAGTCATTTTAATGAATATGTATATATATATATACATATACATATTGTAATAAAAATGAGGGACAAGTCAAATTTATTTCAATTTATTTCAATGCAAATCAGCATTATTCCACAAGCATTGTAGACTCAGTTTATCTTGTACCAGTGTTGTTTTAGTTTTATTTATATTAATAAAATATTATTTCTTTGTATTTTGAACTAGCTATTATTTTTTATATTTTCAGTTTTCATTTTAATTTCAGAATTTTTTTTTTTTTTAAATTTTGCTTTATTTCATTTGTAGTCATTTTAATGAAACCACTTAAAATATATTTATTTCAGTTGCCAAGGTAAGATTACATTTTTAAGAATAAAATTTTCATGTAATATTTATATTTTATATTATAGCTTTATTTCAATTAACAAAAACATTTTATATTTATTTTATTTCAGTACACCATCATTATTACATCATTAACTTGTACTGAACCTGGAATGTTCTTTAAGAACGAGTTAAGAGTCATAAATGTACCATTAGTGTTAAAAATATGGATTGTCATGTTGAAAAGAACTTCATAGCTCTATTTTGTGTTTTTATAAATTATTATATAATTTTTGCATTTATATTAAATCATTTACATAATTTACATGATGCCTCACCATAACTTTCATTTTTATTTATTTATTATTATTATTATTTTTTAATAAAATGAGGGACAAGTCAAAATTATTACAAAACATTATTCCACAAGCATTACAGACTGAGTGTAACTTGTACCAGTGTTATTTTAGTAATATTTATATTAAAAAAATATATTTCTTCATATTTTGAACTAGCTTTTATTTTTATATTTTCAGTTTTCATTTTAATTTCAGCATGTTTTAGAAATGTAGTTCTTTTGTCATTTTTACTATTTTTTAACATTTCTATTTTGCTTTATTTCAGTGGTAGAAATAACCTCTTAAAATATATTTATTTCAATTTTCAGTTTTGTCAAGGCAAGAATACATTTTTAAGCATACATTTATCATGTAATATTTATATTTTATATTATTTTAGCTTATAACAAAATAAAAAAGAATTTTGTTTGTTTTTTGTTTTGTTTTGTTTTGTTTTTAGTTAACAATAACATCACTGACTTGTACTAAACCTGGATGGTTTTTGAAAAATATGGATTGACATGTTGCAAAGAACTTTGTATATTGTGCTATTACGTTCTTTTAGTGGTAATTTTTGTGGTAATCAATATTATTTCACAAATGTTGTTGACTGAGTTTAACTTGTACTATTGTTGTTTTAGTATTATTTATATTAATAAAATATATATTTATATTTTGAATTAGCTTTTATTTTGATATTTTCAGTTTTCATTTTAATTCCAGTTTAGGTAAATTGTTTTAATATTTGCTTTCAGTTGTAAAAATAATAATATGTATATATGTATATATATTTCAGTTACCAAGGCAAGAATAAATTTTTAGGAATACATTTTTCATGTAATATTTATGTTTTATTATTATTATTATTTTTTTTATTTAATCGCAGCATTGACTTGTACTAAACCTGGAATGTTATTTAAACAAGCTAAATGTCATAAATGTACCATTAGTGTGACATTAGTGTTAAAAATATGGATTGATTTCTAGACTGTACAATGCTGCCTCATAAATGTGTGCTGACACTGTTTGATTATGGTATACTTATTACAGTGAGACATTCAAGTTATATAAAGAGAACGAAAGAAGCTGAACCAAGTGACTTTGTAGAGTCATTTGTTTGTCTCCAGTGAGGAGTGACTCATCTCCAGTGCTCGTTCTGGGTCCTAAATGCAAACCAGTATGGAAAACAGCACATCACTATACATTTACATTGTTTATGTTCATCTGCTGCCTATCAGGCACAGAGCGCTTGTAAGTAAATAAGTTGTGTGCGCTTCTGCCAACACTTATTTGTTATTCCCACGTCTAAGGGAAATGATTGACGAGCAGTAGAACAAACTATAAAATGGAGCATGTATCGCGATCGCTCTCTTCTTGTCGAGCGGCAGCGCCTGCAGTCTGTGGCATGGATCTTCTGCAAATGGAGCTGGTGTCTGTCCCCTCCGCTAGCCTTGCGTGACAGCCATGGCTGATATCTATCTCTACCCAAATGAGTTTTGGTTGTGCCTGGCCAGTTCACTCTCAAACCTCATTTGGAATGCAAATGAAAGAATGCTAAACAAAGCAAACCTTTTAGACAGGCCAATTTCCTTCCAGTCACACCGGGGGGGCCTCTGTCACTGGACAGCCAGGGGAGAGAAGCACTGAGCAGTCGGCCGCTTAATGGATACAGCCCTTTGTCCCCATTTACCTTAGTGCAGCACTTCTCTGCTCCGCTGATCAAGAAATACTGTATCAGAGGGAACTTCGTATGGGAGTCAATGAGTAACTAGTTATATTCACCTTTTTTTTTTTTCCTTTCAATGAATTACGGATAACAGTACCTTGCATTTGTTGTTGCATCTAAAAATAGAAAAATATGATTAATAATTTATATTTTGCATGTAGCATGAAATTTTTATTTTGATGAAATTTACAGTGAAATATAAAAGTCTGGGATCACTATTAAAAATGTTTTTTTTTTATTCTAAATCTTATAGCAAATGTCAGATTTTTTTTTTACTCTACAACCTGATGGCTATGTTCTCCAGCATGATTTGAAAATGATCTAAAGAGCATCTTCCATCTGTGCAATAGTGCAGAATCTTAAATATGTTGTGAAATTAACCGTATTGTGTTTGTCAAAAGTAAAAGTTTTTGGGGGGTTTTGTTCAAATTGGTGCAAAGAGATTAATGTGCCCGTGATGGCAAAGGTAAGGGAGGTCAACATGGTCCACACCTTCAAGTATCGGGTTATCATGGGAAAAACCTCAGTCTTTTGTTCTGGCATGATGCTCACAGACAATCAGTGATGGCTGAGGAGTCACCTGCCCATTAAACCCGCTTAACAACATCATTAAGACGTGCTCCTTTGTGCCTCTGACAGTTCCTATGGCGGTAATGCTCTCATTATCTATTATATGATTACCTGGACGAGTCTGTTCACAGTCGTGTAAATGATCATATAGATCATTATATTATGTTATATAGGGTCCTATGAAATCCATGTTATTTTCCCTCAAATTCCATTTAATGGTTAAATTAAAACATATTCAACAAAAAGCATGTCTAATTAATCAAAATCATGAAACTTACACAATTTAACCGCAGTTTATTAAAAAACAAAAATTACATTTTAAGGCCCTATCAAATATCTGTATTTTCTATTCATTTCCTGTATTCTATTTTAATGGTTTCATAAAATTTTAATAATCAAAGATAAATAATATTTTATTTTTAGCTTCGTAAACTATTTGCTTGTGGGTTTTTTATTTATAAATATGTATATGTACAGTTGAAAAGTCAAAAGTTTACAAGCACCTTGCAGAATCTCCAAAATGTCTCCAAAATTATACCAAAAATAAGTGGGATCATACAAAATGCATGTTATTTTTTATTATTACTGACCTGAATAAGATATTTCACATAAAAGATGTTTGCATATAGACCACAAGAGACAATAATAGTAGAACTTATAAAAATGACCCCATTCAAAAGTTTACATACACTTGATTCTTAATACTGTGTTGTTGCCTGAATGATCCACAGATGTTTTTTGTTTGTTTGTTTGTTTTTTTAAGTAATAGTTGTTCATGAGTCCCTTATTTGTCCTAAACAGTTAAACTGCCTGCTGTTCTTCAAAAAAAAAATCCTTCAGGACAAATTCTTTGGTTTTTCAGCATGTTTGTGTATTTGAATCCTTTCCAACAATGACTGTATGATTTTGAGATCCATCTTTTCACACTGAGGACAACTGAGGGACTCATATGCAACTATTACAGAAAGTTCAAACCCTCACTGATGCTCCAGAAGGAAACACGATGCATTAAGAGGCTTTTGAATTTGAAAATCAGGGTAAATTAAACTTATTTTGTCTTCTGAGGAACATGTAAGTATCTTCTGTAGCTTCTGAAGGGCAGTACTAAATGAAAAAAGTAATGATATTTAGGCAAATTAAGAAAAATGCACACATCTTCATTGTGTTCAAAACTTTTCACCCCCTGGCTCTTAATGCATTGTGTTTCCTTCTGGAGCACCAGTGAGCGTTTGAACCTTCTGTAATAGTTGCATATGAGTCCCTCAGTTGTCCTCATTGTGAAAAGATGGATCTCGAAATCATACAGTCATTGCTGGAAAGGGCTCAAATACACAAAAAATGCTGAAAATCAAAGAATTTGTGGGACCTGACAGAGGCAGATTAACCGTTCAGGACAAACAAGAGACTCATGAACAACTATCACGAAACGAAAAGACACAGCTGTGGATCATTCAGGTAACAACACAGTATTAAGAATCAATCGTATGTATCTTTATTCAGGTCATTACAAAATTAAAAATAACATGCATTTTGTATAAAATTAATGAATTTTGGTAAAAAATAATTAATATTTTGCAGATTCTGTAAGGTGTATATTATCTATATATGTTAGGTACATCAATTATCTTTTAACCAAAAAAAAAAAAAAAACAAGAAACCAGTTTGCACAGCTGAAAATTTTCCACAAAAATCCCCAAAACACTATGAATTCTTACAACAATGGAACAATATTTGCCCATTAGGATATCTCCTCCTGACTTTCGTTGACATTTGTCAGACATAGGATTAGTATCAACTCGGTCTGTATTGTTTAAACTAATCCAGCTATACGTCCAGTTGGGCCCACCACCCTGCAGCAAACGATGGATTAGAGGTGATGCCTTAAGGCCTGATGACACAGGGCCACAACCCTGAGTTTACCTGTGTCCCCTCGGCTCATAATGTCTAACTCATTGTTAGTGTGTTTTATATGACTGAGGTTACAGTTCAGTTGGGTGTGGGAATACGAACAGGGCAAAGGGCAGTTGCTCCTTAACTTTACTTCTGTGGTTGTACAGGCTGTGTTTTCTTACATGTAGTATCTCTCTCATGTTCTGATACAGGCGAGCCTGTTTTAGAATAGACATGAATGAAGTACTTTTGTTGAAATAGGAAAAGAAGGTACAATCACGCAAAGCTGAAGATGACATCATAAACAAAAAGCAGGTTGGGAGGGGGCAGGTGGTTGGAGAGCCCAATCTCTCCTGGGCGGGACTGACCTATCACAGAGTTTGGGACACACCTGCAAGCGCTAGAGGCTAAGGAGATTGGCTGCGGCATGAAAATTACACCTGTGGGGGTGGAGGGGGCCTGTTACATGTAAAGCAAGCTCTTTACAAATTCTGTCTCTCTTCTCAAAGAGGTTAAACAGGTAGCATCACCTCGAGCTCCCGGCGAAGAGCGTCTTCTTGGAGACAAAGACTCACCTGATTTGCGACTCGTTCGTTTCAACAACCAGCGTCGTGTTGGGAATCCGGTTTCCCATCTAAAGATGGTCGCCTTCCTGGCTTTCGGGTTGCACAAATCTTAAGGGCGTCGTTCAACCGAAGAGAGAAGAGAAGGACGTGATTGTGAACTGGTGTAACTGACGCAGTGTCTGGTATCTAGTGGATCGGTTCGAGGACGGAACGGGTAACTTTTTTCAACTAAAGTGTTCATGTCTTTTTGTATTGCGTGGTTTGCTTGAGTTTATGTTTGCGCTCGTAGTCCCCACCCTTCATTTTGTTCCTGTTTGCTAACAGACCATGTCATGGTAGCCACATAGTGGTATTTACATTTTGTACAGTACAAAGTAAAGTAGTCATAAGTGACATAGAACAGGAAGGGGATGTTTTTTAAAGTTGGTTGGGGCTCTGATAATCTGTATCAAATTCCAATCCATTTAAACAGAAAGAAAAAGGGAACACAATAGACACAAACCGTCATTCCTTGACTGGATAGACCAGTTTGGGCAGGTAGAGGCAAACCGCCAGACTTGTCAAAGGGGATAAAGAGGGGGCTTAGGAGCCCTCTTTACTTTTGCTGAAAATACAGCTTTAGAAGGACGCTTGACGCTTGACGCTTGACGGAAAAGGCCTTTGTTCATAAAAGAAGGGGTTGTGAGGTATTTCTAAATATTAAAAATATTTTCATATATATGAAAGATTTTTACAGTGGTAAAATCATGACAAACAGCAGAATTTAGTTTGTATTTTCCTTATTTTATAAGAATACAAAGATTAATTGTATTTGCTCTCCTTATTGCTAGTAAGACTTGTCTTTGCGTGTCTTTTTGGCATGCTTTCAGAGGAAGCGAGATGATGATTGCTGTTTTGTCGGCTTCTGATGCGAAACGCAAACAAGTGTCTGTTAGCTTATACACGCTAAGCTGTCGTCTGCTCTTTTATCCTTCTTTTTTGATAGTCACGATCGCTGCTTTAGATTAACAATAACTCCTCTCTTGACGTGACACTGTCTTCTGAAGGCAGGCTTGTGTCATCCAGTCATTTTATTATCGTCGATATATGAGTTTTACAAAAAGCTTGCCTGCCGTGGAAAGAAAATGTCGGCTAGGCAGCACAATGGATGCACAGTGAGGTGGAGGGTTTTGATTGGTGGGTGGAGGAAAATGAGTCTGTTTCATTCCCTCATCTGAATGAGTCATTTGTCACAGTTCTATAACCCAGCCGAAGCATTATGAGAGTTAAGCTCTCCCCCGGGACAATGTGGAAAGGTAACAGATCTCCACGTTTGGAGGCCGCCGAAGCCTTTAGCACAGAGCCGTTAGTGCTTGAAACGGGCAGCGGTTCGTGCTGTAGTGTTTGTTCCTCCGTGTGAGGGAAGAAAATGGCGTATTAATTACCGTGTGCGGGTGAGAGGTCACGGAAGTGCGGCACATTGAACTTGTGTACTTAAGAGAAGCAATCTGTCTCAGTGCACATTTGGAAGGTTCATGGGACACCGTCTATATGCAGGTGTGCATTTTTTTAGACATTTTAGAAAATGTCAGATACATTTTTTTATTTAATTTACATTTAATTAAAAAAAAAAAAAGATGTTTTGCATAATTATGCTGAAATATTAAAAGGGGTTCTCTGGAACTTATGGACTAAAATACCACATATACTGCATATGCAAATAACCCGTATCTACTTCCTATTCACATAAGGAAGAATTATTTTAATCAAGGATATATACTAGTTTTGCACGATCTCAGACAGGATTCTGAGATCAGAAACCCGGGAATATACTGACCACTTGCACATAGTAGGAAACAACACATCCATTTAAACCTGAAGCGCAATTAGAGTCGTCGGAGCGAGGCCCGCCTTTAAGTAAGGTTTAGGGTTTCCTCGTCTTTGTTCTTCACAAACTATTGATTAAGGCCAAGCCTAGTTTACCCCTCAGGTTGTCCATTTCAGCATGGAGTCACATTCCAACCAGGAGGGCAGGGTTACCTGATCACACCTCACTCTCAACCCAGAGACCCGTGCAGACAGCCAGGAAAGGTTAAGCCTGCACCTGACGGCAGCTGAAATGTAAGGGAAAGAGAGAGAAAAACAGAACTATTCTCACAGACGGACATTGACGATAGACGAGAACCTTCAAGTATGTGCTTAAAACGTTTTCTGCTTCTGACTTATTCTTTTTTCCCTCTCTCTCTCTTTTCTTCTCTTCCTCTTTTTCTTTCTTTCTCAGAAGGCCTGCTGCACTGGTTTATAATGCTGATGATTAACCAAATAGAGGCTGCGGTCTGGGAGAGCAGGTCTGCTTGGGCTTTTCATTTCATGGGTCCTGACTGAGCAAGAGGAAGCTGAAGCCTTTTCAGGCACTTGCTGGAAATTTGAGATTTTTTTTTGTCTTTCTTTTCCCCCCTTACTTGCTTTTTTGTTACTTTACCAGGGTCCCTTTCATGACGGTAAGGTTACAGGCACTCTCTCTCTCTCTCTCTCTCTCTACCCTTACGTTTACACTCACTTTCTTTCTTTCCCTCCCATTCTCCCTTCTTCTGCTCGCCTCATTTCTCATTTTCTCACGAGATCTATAAATTCAGTTCTTTGTCACACTTTTTTGCTTTGTGGTAATTGTTTTAAATAATTAGCATGATTTTGAGTTGGTCAAACAAAAAATACTTTTTAGAGCTAATCTACTTTTACTTCATGAATAAAATCAGATCAGTATTTCGTTTTACCACCTCCCTCCATTTTTTAGCTGTTATGCTAACATTTGTGAAGAAACATTTAACGATCAGTGTGCTAAAGATGGAGTTTCTCTAGTAAACTGGAAGTATTTAGATCGACCTTGTCAATGCCGAATCCGGTCGCAGGGACAACATTCCTGCACGCTGTCAGCACTACATACTGCGTCAACTATCAATAGCATCCGTCAATCCTTCCCACACTCGCTGTAATACAGTTTCTCCGACGCTTAATAAGACAACCGGGGTTTTTGGTTAGCGAAGTTGAGGGAATCTTTCGACGCCACCCAGCAAGGCCTTTGTTGCTTTCAGCACCAAGGGGTTGGGTTTTGGTGGGGGGGCCGTTTAGCAGAAATGCATATTTTGTTCTCAACGTTATATTGTTAAAGCGAACAGCCCTCCCAGCCTGGCCATGATGTCAAATCAGACCAGTCAGAACAGGTTTGGGCAATTATTAACTGTCTCAGTGGCCCACTCTGTGCCTCAGCTGCAGTTTTCAGATGAACAAAGCCATGTGCAGTACTAGCTCTACCTGTTTTTGAGCAGGTTATTTTGCTGGCATACTCTTTGTCTGGGACAGTTGACTGACTGAGTCAGAGCTGTTATCAAGCCCTGTTGAATTTAAGTGGAGTTTCAGTGGTTGACTCCCCAAATAATGCCATTACCAATCCAACTTCAAAGGAATTAGTAGCTTATAATTCTGTTAGTACGAAGTTCCAGCAATTTGGTGTGTTCATGTTAACTGAGACTGATTTGGGTAGTCTTCCCCATCTTACGAGGCAGCATTGGATTTCATTATTTTCTCTAATACTGCCTGGTAATGATGATGATGGCTGTCCGTGAACGTCAGATCCAGATCTTTCTGTATCATTGTCCTGGAAATATTAACCCTCTCCGCTGGCGCTTAGCAGTCATCTTACCGGACAGTGCTGGACTGTGTATCTGTTTTCTAACACTGTCTGGTAACGATGTTTGTTGGGTGACCTCATTGCTTCAAGGGTAAGTCCTCGTGTTAGTTCACTCAAGTACAAATATTGTAATGCAAACCTGCTTGCAACTTACTGTACGTGTCCTCATATGAGATATGATATGGGAAAGCCTACTGTTGTCACGGTAGCAATTCTTATCACTCCTTCTATGTTTGACAGCATTTGTTTTGTCTTTGTTTACCACCGTTGGGATGAGAAAGCCACATCAGAGCATGTGATTGACAATAGGTAAATACTGTGTTAGCCATGTTTCCACAGAAACCATAACGGCCTCTTTGCACTTCCTGGTGTAGTCTAGAACTACACTGTCCTAGGATATACTTTTAATACTGTGTGTTTTACAACTTTCATGTTGAAATTTCGAAAGCAACGTTGTAAGGTATCAGCAGTTAGAAATGTCATAATCTTGAAATGTTGGCTTGGATGAAAGCCTTTAGGAATGATCTATGAAGAGACTCTTCTTAGGTGCTTTGTTTCATTCATGTCCCTGTCCCATTTTGTGTTTCAGACGTCTGAACCCCACCCAGCCTTAGTTAAAGAATACCAGTCGGTTGACTGTTAAACCAGACCTGCTGAAAGTTTCCTCGTCCCCTCCCCCCCTTATGTTCAGTGTGGCTTTTGTGATAGCAGGTGAGCCGTGATTGGTCCAGCTCGTTTTACCTGCGTGGCACATCCTGCAACTGACACATGAGCTCAGCATAACCCTCCTGATAAAAATAGACATAATGACATCCTCAGCTCCTCCTCTTCCCATTTTCCCTCTCCGTCTTTTATCCCTGACTATATATTTTCCCACAGAAAAACATCTTGGCAAATATCCATGATAAACGTCATTCAGCGGTAGAGTATCTTTATGATACCAGGTCTTTGACACCATTTCTTTAGGAGCTTTAGCTTAAGTCATTTGATTTACATTACAGGATGATGTGAATTTCAAACTTTGATGTCTTTTGGCACTTTTAAATTTATGTGGGGAACAGAAAGTCGTGTTTTTCCTTCTCTTAGAACGTGATGTGTGGGCAGAAGCAATGGTCGTAAAGTCATTGAGGCACTGAATGTTTGTTTAAGGTGGGTGAATTGACTCGCAAATACTGAGCCACACCCATATTTGCTCGTCTGGGGTACTTTTTTATTCTTCGCTTGTGTATGAAATGGACTCGTTTGTCACTCACCATCCCCCTTTTTTGTGTTTTTATTGCCCGTATTTACATAACCACACAATCTAGACCCGTTAGGCCTTTTGAAATCTTACCAGGCTCTTTTTTTGGCTGTGAATTAAAACCTCGGCAAATGTTTGTTCTGAACGAAATTGTTTTATGGCATAAATCAAGCAATTGATCGTGTCTTTCAGGTGGTTTTGAGTTAATATCACTTCCTTTTTTTATCAGGTGTAAGGTCACAGAGCAAGGCCTGTTGATGGGCGTCTTACCAGACATGGTTAGATCTACTAAATTGTGTCTAATACTGTCTGGTAATGCCGTCCATTACATGCTAATCTCAACCCACCGAATGGTCCTCTTAAAAGAATAACTTCAGTGTCCCTGATAGAACGACAGAAAATATGTCATTTTCCTATCAACGTATGCAAATTAAGTTCCTGTCATGGTAACTTTTATCAAGAAACGTGTCGTTAGGATGCAAACCTGAGCTGTAACAGCTATAACAGTCTTCACATGTGTAGTTAATGGACTGTATTTTTATATGTATAGAAGTAGTTTTATAAGAAACTGTGAATCCTGCACTGGAAGACTGGTGTTTTGCAATTCTCTTCCATGTGTTATGAGTCAAAGTTTCTGCAATAAACCTGCAAGACAAGTAATTTGGCCTTGGCAAGAAAGACTTCTAGGACATGCGTTTGTATGTATATTTTATGTTTTTGCTCACTCTGTTTTGTTTCAATAAATTACATCATAATTCTGATATATACTGTAAAATGAGGCTATAGATGTAGGTTACTACAATATGCATATTAATACACAGTGTTAATCCAATTAAAAAGCATGGTCAGAAATGGGCGCGACAGAAGGATTTTTGTCACATGCTGATTACCCAACACTACGATCCTCCAGTGTTACTATGGTAACTAAATTCCACATGGCAAAAAGCCCACAGTGTTCACTTTCACTAGTTGCTTTCCAAGTAACTGCTGATTTGCAAATATGTGCACTGGAGCAACAAAAGTGTAAATAACGTCAACTGTAATGTGTTAAAGGTACAGAAATAACGCAAACGCTTCAGGCTTTAATCGAGTGTGTCTGAGACATTTCTTTCGATTGTATCAGGTCAGTCAGGCATGTTTTCAGCGGTCAGGTAAGGTGTATGTTAATGGCTGTCAGTAAATCTGGGTCTGGCTCTGCTGCTGGCCTGGTCATTGTGTTCATGTGACTCTTCGGTGGGTCGACCGGAATGCCTGGCCTCAGAGCAAAGCAAGATCCAGTTACATGTGAACAGAGCTCCTTTTTAACTACCTCAATTTGCCCTGTTCTGCCAGGACCTCATTGTGTTGCTGTGGAAAGCACACTGCCAATGAGGCCCCCGTCGTAGTGAGGTGCAAGGACAGCAGAACAATGATACGTCAAAGAGCTTTTTACCTTTATGCACCCATGTACTCAAATGCAAACTGCTGTGAATGCTCATATGAATGATTCATTTGAAGTTCAAATTGACACAATGGCTCAATAAAGTTCTGATACAAAACCAACACAATGGCCCTTTATTTGCCATTTGCCGTATCTCTGAAGGACTTTTAAATCTTTTTTGTCATTGTGTAAAGTAGTAGAACAGCAACTAAAAATAACTATGTTCAGGATTACAAAAGACTTTTTGTTCTTTTTCTGAATGTACATTTCTAATGTTTTGAAAAGGTATCTCATATGCCTAACAAGGCTGCATTTATTTGATGAAAAATACAGTTAAAACAGTAATACTATGAAATAGTATTACAATTTAAAACTGTTTTGCATTTGTGTGTGTATATATATATATATATATATATATATATATATAATATTATGTTTTTGCTGATTGTTTCCAGAGAACAGAGAATTTTATATATTTTCACAGTCAAATTTATTTTGTGATTAATTAGATTAATTAAACCGAAACATCATGTAAATTTTTAATCAACTGACAGCCCTAATATATATATATATATATACTTTTTTTTTTCTCTCTCTCTGGTGCTGTTTTGTGGTGTTGGTAAATTCACCACTTAATGTTGAGCTAAAATATGTTGTTGGAACTTGCATTACTGAGAATGTAATGAATAATAATGTTACCTAAAATTTTTTACAGCAAAAAGTAATTTACTACTGTAATATTATTACTTTTGTAATGTGTTACTCCCAACACTGCTGATTTAATGCTCAAGAAACATTTCTTAATATTAGCAATGTGGAAACAGTTGTGCAGTTTATGATTTTTGTGAAAACCATGAATAAATCATTTAAGTGATGATACTGGTGCTTTGATCAATTTAATGCATCTGTGTTAAATAAAATAATTTCTTTCAAATGTATTTGCGTGTGTGTACTTGTATTCTCTACGTTACAAGGACCAAATGTCCCCACAAGGATAACACCAGTAAATTTTGACCTTGTGGAGACATTTTTTAGGTCATAATGAAACAAGCTTTTGAAAGAGATTTGAAAATCTAAAAATGTCTTTAGTTTTGTGTGAGGGGTAGGGTAAGGGGATAGAAAACGCAGTGTACAGTATAAAAACCATTACGCCTATGAAATGTCCCAATGATAGGAATGTGTGTGTGAGAACACAAAATATTCTGTTAAAAAACTCATGAATATTGCACTGTGTTATGTCACCAGAATCTCAGGTATTCTAGTGTTAATGCAAATTTCCAGGTTAATCACATTTTTGTGAGAAGTCACATGGCTTCAGGGTGAGATCCTGTTTGAAATCCATAATTATAATTTAAAGTTAATAGCCGAGATACACCCAGACAGGCTCTTAAATGCTGCCAAGTGCTCAGTTGACTCATTCAATTAGAAACATCTCTTAGAAGTAGCAAAAGGTGTTTCCCAGGTGCTTTCCTATCATGCTAGTGTAAGTTACACTTGCAATGCCATTATTTCATTAGCACAGCATGTTGTGAATCCATTAACATTCTTTGAAATTAAAAACTTAAGATAAACCATCTATGAGAATTAAAGTGAGTTTAATACATATGCAGAAGTTCAGGTGAAGACAGCAGGAGAGCCTGCCATCGCGTGACATCACAAAAGAATTCCACATTGCCGGAAACACAGCAGAGAATTCCAGCACTGGTCTGTGCTTGCTCAGATGTAGTCAAACTAGATTCCAACCAACAGAGGGTGAGGTTAACCTAGGATTGCTAATGAAGTGGAACGGGCTGTCAAGATGAACACGTGTTTAAACGGCTGTGACATAGCTTAAGGCTGGATAAGTAATAGTCATACTGATAGGGAACTCCCCGATTAGTTTGCAGAGGGTTTTTATCACAACTCCTAACCACATATTCTTGATTAGAAGATCATTTTATATTTAGCCATAGCAAACACCATAAGAAAAGCCTTAGTGATAATTATAAGGGTTTTATTTTGACTTTATTTTTACTTGAGCAGTTTGTTATTTCAGGCTGCTGGAGATTAAATCTCAATCTTAGTCCTGTGCTTTTTAAGATTACATTTTTAAACAGGCCTTGCTTTCCTTATTTCATTAATGCTCCTCCCTTGTACAAAATAACAATGTCACCACTCATTTACCAAACTAGTACACCAGTTAATCAAGTTCTGAGAAACAAGTAATTGTTGGCATAGTATTATGACAATAAGATGACATCACTCTTTCACCGACTGTTAAGGGCATAAAAATGCATTGTTTCTCTCATTCACTCCTACACACTCCATCGTGACTCAAAGTTACAGCAAGTTTTAGGGGGGAAATAAATTAAAAAGCACACATTGGTTTACTGTATGTTCGTAAATATTCAGTACTTCCTGGTTGATGACAGTGACGAGGATAGGTCCAAAAACCAATATGCAGTCTCTCTCTCTCACACACAAACACACACACACGCACATAGTCATAAGCAGATGGTGAGCCAGGGGAGTTACATGGCTGTAAAACAAACCTGTTTTCTTTGTCCACCTACACAGCACTCTGTACACAGCGTCTATCAGATTGCAGCCTACTGGCAAGGTGTGGCTGAAACCAGCAATGTGCTAACATACATAACTACAAGCCATATCTGACGACATGAAGCTGCTGCATTAAGAGCTTGTGGCCACAAGTAAAAGACAATTGAAAACATAGTCACGTGATACAATATGCAATGTTTTTTCCTTTACTTTATACAATTATTAATATTAGGAAATGAATTAAAATGAAAAAAATAACTATTTTATTTATTGACCTTCATAAGGTCCTAGAATAGCCTAGAAAGGTTTGTGCAGGCAAACGCCACTCACATTTAAATGGGTGGTGTAGAATCCGTTCTCTCCCGCCATGAATTCTTAATCACCCTAGATTAAAGACGAAACTATTGCGATTGTGTGGAAGCCTGTTTAAGGGGGGAAAATATGTCAAATGAGTGTCAGGAGTGGGATTACAGTTAACTGCCACTGGTGTCTGGGTGTGTCTTCCAAAGTCAGTTGTTATAAAGAGCAGTAATTTTCACACTTTCTGGGAGACACCCTGAAATTTAGGATATGTGGGAAATAAATAGCGCCTCTGGATATAAAACATGTAGAAATCTTTATCTGCTTTCACAGGATCTAAATGCTGTAAATGCGTCATGGTTAATATCTCCATCCCTGCTGCAAAATGTGGAAATTAAAATCTATTTTAACCTGGAATTAACTAAAGTTTTAGAATTTTGAAACAATTTAAACGACAGGTTGCACTATTTCCAGATTGTTCACTACACGTTTGTTGTGGCCTGAAAAAATCATGAAACGATATATTGTGATCCTATGAAAGCCCATTTCTGCCACTGAATAAAAAAATAAAAAAGGTAATTGTGACTTTTATCTCAGAATTCTGACTTTTTTCTCGCAATTGCTAGTTTGCAAGAACTTTTTTTTTTTCAGAATTGCGAGACATAAATTCACAATTCTGACTTTTTTCTTAGATTTTTCTCGGAATTGTGTTTTTTCAATTCTGACTTCATTTCCCAGAACTCCCAGAAAACAAAACAAACAAACAAAAAAACAAGACAAGGCAAAAATTATAATGACTCCAAGCTTTTGAATGGTATAGCGTACAATGTTAGAAAAGCTTTTTATTTCAGATCATTTACCTTTGATCACAGGAATAAATTACATTTTTAAATATATTCACATAGAAAGCAGTTATTTTAAATAGCAAAAATATTTCTCAATATTACTGCTTTTGCTGTATTTTAGATCAAATAAATGCAGGCTTGCTGAGAAGAGAATTCTTTAAAGCACATAAAAACTTTTGACTGGTAGTGTATAATACTTCTGTTTAATAATTTATATAAATACAATTGCCATTATATTTAATATACTGTAGTATTGGTAGCATTGATACATTTTAAAGCTAAAATGTATCATGTAAAATGTAAATTTTTTTTTCTTAGATTTTTCTCAGATTCTCACCATTTTTATCTTGTGATTCTGAGAAAAAAAAAGTCAGATTTGAGAGTTTATATTTCGCAATTTTGACTTCATTTCCCAGAATTGCGAGTTTATATCATGCAATTGTGGCTTAAACTCGCAATTGCAAGTTTATATTTCACAATTATGCGAAGAAAAAATCTAAATTGTGAGATTAAAAGTCGCAATAACCTTTTTTTTTATTATTCAGTGGCAGAAATAAGCTTCCGTAGAATAACTATAGAAATCTTGAAAAATTAAAATAAATAAGAATAATAAATCAATCATGCTATCAAATTATTATTTTTTTCTTTTTTGATGAATCACACCATAGCATACAAAAGGACCAATTACACTAAACAGAAAAGACTAAAATGTTATCCGTGTTTAGTTTAGCACAGTGTCAGAGTAAGAGAATTTATGGAAATAAGTATATGTTTTAACTCCAAACTTAAGTAATACCAATGATCAAATGTGTGAAATAAGTTGCTTCTATGAACTGATTCTTATTTAACAGTATTCTATACATTGATAAAGGCTATTTTGATTAGCATTACAATAGCATTACCATATGAAAATACCTGAGATGGCTTCAAGAAAACAGATAATCCATATACTGTTATAATCGTGTGATGATTCTCATCATGTTTCACCGTACAAAACATTTCTTTCTGTATTTTATTCAGCTACAGCTTCATCTGGATGTCTTTGTCCATATAAGGGATTTCCTGGAAAGTCAAGGGCTCTGAATACTCCTATGATTCTTTGTTGGATTTTCTGCGCGAGGGCGCCCTCCGGTGTCAAGTATGAATTAAACAAATCACAAAATGGCGCTGGCGTTGGATTTTTATGTCATATTATTGTATGTGTATTATTAATTTTCAGTTATGGCCAATACCAGTGTATTCCAACACCCCTAGTTAACATATTATCGTCAATAATAGTATATATCCGACATCCGTATTTCAGGTCACTGTAAATTTGTGACGCCGACTGTAAGATGAATGTACAATAGTGAAAATATGCTTCTAATATAAAAACTATTAAAGGTTATATCATTATAGTATAGACATAACTATGTGCAACAACAGATCAAATACTTGTTTTTAGGAGTCTCATGCAACACAATATTGTTAACACAATTAGAATGTGAATATGAATGTTGTTTAGCGTCTGTTTTATTAGATTAATTGCATAGAGACAGGTGTGTTTGGGTTTGATATTTATTGAGGGTTAGTTCTTTGTTTGATGTTTTACCTTTGCGCTTTGCTCACGGCAACACAATCCTGAAAAGCACAAAGAGGCCTTTATGCGAGCCAAGAAATTAAACCTACTGACTAAGAATTTTGTAATAGGACATTCATCCATTTTGAAATTAGGATATTTGATTGTATAGATTACAGTTTAAGAATAACAGAACCAGTATGGATTGAGTGTGTTTTGTTTTAACCAACAATAGATCTAATTTCCCCATGGCTAATATGTTTTTACACCTAATTGAACACAATAGCCTAAGAGAGATGAAACAAGTGGCATCAGTGCACACAATTCACTGTGCTTGAAAATGCCTTCTCACATTACTGTAATGCCAAAACAGTGATATGCAGGACAATTAATAATGAATGGTGTTAGGTTGGAAACACTGGGAATCATTTCCTGGAGTGATTCTTTTGTTCTGAGATTCTAGCCTCCAGTAGTAGCTGTTGCTAAGACACCCATTTCCTAGGTAACAAGTAGTTGTTTACATTGGCCTGGCTAGTTTGGTCAGCGCTGAGTTAGCATGCTCCAAAAGTTTTTTAAGTACATAGACTGAATAAACAATGTTAAACTGCAATATCATACAAACACGACAAGTTTAGTTGTTCCCAGAGGAGACAGGAACTTTCAAAAAGAGGAACGGAAGAATAAACACATTTTGCGATCAACAAAATCAGTGTAAGTTTACTAAAATTTGTATTTACTATACTGAAAGTAGCTGCTAAGCTAATACATCATTTTACCTTGTTTAAATAGCATCTAACTAATTAACTAATGTGTCCTAGAACTACTTTATGTTTTTAATTGTGCATTTTTAAACTGTATTAATTAAAACCTAAATCCTTTCACCATAATATCAACATTTTATTTTGCTAAAATGAGTGTTAGAGCTTTTGATACAGTTTCAAGGTTATTTTCTCAAGCAGCTCCTCTGTTTATTGCAGTGGCGACTATAAATACCAAGCTGAAACGTAGCCATGCATATCTGATGTTGCTTTTTTTCTGGATCACTGGCTTTCCGGAGGTCAGTCGGGCAGTGCTGGTGGAAAATCCTTTTTTTTTCCCTCTGTAGTTTAGGGCTGGTTGGAGGGGAGTGACTGTGATGTCATGTGAGAGCTGGGTTGAGCCCCGTCAGCACGGAGGAGAGCCAGGTGCTGGACAGAGACAGGACACACAGCATGTCCGTGGACACTCACAGCAGACGATGGGTGACCAGGGCCAAACAGATGAGGCAGAGAAGGGCAGGCCGCTGAATGATGGGGTCGAGGTTGTGGTGCTACAACATGATAATGAAGCTGAAATGCAGAAGGAGACAAATAAGGAGACACGGAGGAGGAGGCGGGTCACTCAGAAGATACACCGAGTAAAACATATGGACGGAGCCCTGCCAGGTGTGTAAGAGTGTTTGTGTGGTTGTGGATGAGGAGACACTCATGGCTTCTGTACTGTAGTTTAATAGTCAATGCACTTTTAGCTTGAGAGATGAGAGCATGATAAATATAAAGCAATGAGAAAATGCTGTCTATTTATTATGGCATACAGTAAGTAGTGTTTGACTGATCTCAACATGCCTGCCCCCATGAGGCAAACTGTAATACAGTATGTATTAGGTTACTGATTTGACTGAATATATTTTAAAAGAATTGTTCAACCAAAAAAGACAGTTCTGTCATTAATTACTCACCCTCATGTTATTCCAAACCTGTAAGACCTTTGTTAATGTTCACACAATTTAAGATATTTTTGATGAAATCTGAGAGCTTTCTGACCCTGCATAGACAGCTATGCAACTGACACATTCAAGGCCCAGAAAGATAGTAAGAACACCGTTAAAATAGTCCATGTGACATCAGTGGTTAAAACGTAATGTTATGAAACTACGAGAATAATTTTTGTGTGCAAAGAAAACACAAATAACAACTTTATTCAACAATTTCTTCTTTTCTATCTCAGTCTTCGATGCGAGAGAGTACCACAGTGCATCCGTCAAGAACTGACACGGAAGAGAAGAAATAGTTGAATGAAGTTATTTTTGTTTTGTTTGCTTACAAAAATTATTCTTGTAGCTTCATAAAATTACGGTTGAACCACTGATGTCACATGGACTATTTTATTGATGTTCTTACTACCTTTCTGCACCTACGTGATAATTGCATTGGGAAGCTAAAAATGTACACTACCAGTCAAAAGTTTTTGAACAGTAATGTTTTTTTAAAGAAGTCTCTTCTGCTCACCAAGTCTGCATTTGTTTCAAAGTACAGAAAAACCGTAACATTTTAAAATATTTTTTTACTATTTAAAATAACCGATTTCTATTTGAATATATTTTAAAATGTAATTTAATCCTGTGATTTGCAAGCTTTTAGCATCATTACTCCAGTCACATGATCCTTCAAAAATCATTCTAATGTGCTGCTCAAAAAACATTTATTATTATTATTGTTATTGAGTACAGCTGAGTAGATTGTTCAGAAGAACAGCAATTATCTGAAATAGAGAACTTTTGTAACACTATAAATGTCTTTATCATCACTTTTGATCAGTTTAAAACATCCTTGCTAAATAAAAGTATTAATTTCTATAATTTATTTCCCTCCAAAACTAAAACTATAATAAATTATATGTAAAAAATGTATTCAAATAGAAAGCAATTATTTTAAATAGTAAAAATATTTCACAATATTACTACTTTTGCTGTATTTTGGATCAAATAAATGCAGGCTTGATGAGAAGAAAAGAATTCTTTAAAGAAAAAACATTAAAAATCTTACTGTTCAAAAACTTTTGACTGGTAGTGTTTAACACTTCTGTTTAATAATTTATATATGTACAATTAATAACTTTCTATACTGTAGTATTGGTAGCATTGATGCATTTTAAAGCTAAAATGCCACAGTAATTGTAGAAAGACTTATTTAATCAGAATTGACTGTACTGGCTCAGTTCCAGTAAACAACCCAGACAACATGATACAGGGATAAGTCTAGTCAGGCGTGCACTCACGGGTCAGGAAGAGGAGGTGAGATTAATTAAACACCTTTTTGGATCAGGTGTCTCCCACTACTGCAACTCTAATCCGCCCCAGCCAACACACATTACGTCATTCACAATTTTTACAAGGATCTTTACCAGTTTACCAATTTTGGTCTCTAGATATAATGTAAAATGTAGTTTATGTGAGGTTTGCTTTGTATTTTTTGTGTGTGCGTTATCAGTGAGTGTCTCATTTGTTGAGAGGGACAGAGACAAGCGGTCTGAAGATTCAAGGGGCCCTGGACCCTTCTTCTACTTTGGGGGGAACAATGGGGCCTCCATGTGAGTGAAAAAAACCTTTGTCTTTGAGTGATGTTTCCATGTCGTTTTAATGCATATGATTTGTCATGTGTTATACATTATTTTTAGAAATTATGCAGCTTAACTTAATGAATTGTGGACACGCTGCAGTTTTGGTGTTTGTCTTGGTCTTTCTTTGGCCTTTAGTCTGCGATTGGATGAATAAAGAAATATTACAATATACCACTTTTTGATCATTTATCAAACCATTTTTTAAAACCTTTCAAACATGACCCAGATATCTTGGTGTGATCTGATATTTAGAGTTGTATCATATTGTGAGAGTCGAGGCTGGCAGCGCATATATGACAAGACCAGGACGGACTACAAGCTGAAGTGGTGTGAAACTAAATCACCTGCTGCCTACTACAGCTTCAAAGCAGGTGATCTGTTTTGTTATGTCACGTTCACAGAAATCATGAAAAAGCATTCTACCCTCTGTTTATTTATACACAGGTGGGCAGTTGATTTACCAGATACCCAATAATAAGGTCCTGACCACTAAGATAGGCCTTCTGAACAGCCTACGGGAGTATGACAGAGTCAGCAGCAAGGTCAACTATGGACGTGGAAACAGGTTATAAATGGAAATACTTTTTCATAGTACTAGAGTAACATAACAAAATGTGTAGCCACTGTAATATTCTTCTCCTTCTTTTTCTATTTTTATTTAATCTATATACAACATCTATTTACATGCTGCAGGAGGATGAGGCTGGAGGATTTTTTTCCTGTCACTTTTCGTATGGATATGAAAGACGAGAGAGAGGCTTTCTTTAATGGTACGGCTACATTTTAAATACGGCTGGATACAGTAGAAAAAGACATACTGTTGAAACCATTTAAAAGTTTGTGGTCCTTAAGATTTTTTAAAAGATTTTAACAGTGGCCTCTTAGTGTCTTATACTCACCAAGGCTACATTTATTTGTTCATTTACAATTTACAACAACACAATTTACAATTTAAAACAACTGTTTTCTATTTTTATTCATTTTATATTTTAAACAATCTAGTGGCAAAGCTGCATTTTCCCCAGGATTAAGTTTTTATTTAAAATAGGAGTATTTTATTAGTATAAGTATGAATTTGTAAATATATACACTACTGTTCTAAGGTTTGGGATCAGTAAAATTTGTAATGGTTTTTAAAGAGGTGTCTTATGTTCAAAATTGTGCATTTATTCTGAACAGCATTTTTTGTAAAAAATGATCAGTCAGTATGTTTTTTTTTTTTTTTCTTTTCTTTTTTTTTTTTGCACTTTTTTAAAATGATAGTAAAGACTTATATTGTTACAAAAGATTTATATTTTGAATAAATGCTGTTACTTATTTTTAATAATGCTGAAATTTTAGCTTTACCAGCACAGGAATTAATTATATTTTAAAGTATATTAAAATAGAAAACTGCTATTTTAATTTGAAATAATATTACACAGTATTGCTGTTTTACTGTATTTTTAATTAAATAAAAACAGCCTTGATGAGGATAAGAGACTTCTTTAAAAAAAATCTTGCTTATCCCAAACTTTTGAACGGTAGTGCATATATATATATGTAAATTCCCAACTTTGGAAAAACTTTGGAAAAAAGACACTACTGCATCTAATGAATGCAAAATTGATGTGGCCTTCAGGAATATGCAATGATAAATTCAGCATGTGGATCTGCAAGCCCACAGGCCTTAACCAAGGCCGTGGTATTTTTCTACTGCGGACACCAGAAGACATCACAGCATTCAGAGAACGACTGCAGAACACAATGGAGCAGCAGTCCAACAGGAAGTCACCTTTCAATTTGCCACAAGCTCGGATTGTTCAACAGTGAGTAAAGCTGACAATTTTAAAAGGTCACATGCTCTAATTATATGTAATCATGCTGTGAATCATGGCTTCAGTGTCCTACAATCCTCCCAACCCTACAGGCATCAATCAAACAGATCCTGATGTCTACATTCTGAACTTTTCATTCAAAAATCAGTCAGCATCACAAAATACAGTAGCTGTGCCACAGAATAGGCTAACAAGCATCTTCTACTCTGCAGGGAGGTAGTAATCAGATCATGGGTTAGTTTCTGACATGCTAGCTAGATTTTTCTTTTATTATTGAGGTTGTCAAGCAACTGTATGTCAAGCAAGCAAGTAAAGAGTGAACAGATTTTACACAACAATTAGAAAATAAATAAATACTAGTTGAACTAATATTAAGTAAACATCTATTAATATACAGTTGAGGTCAAAAGTTTACATACACCTTGTAGAATCTACAAAATGTCATTTTACCAAAATAAGCGGGATCATACAAAAGGCATGTTATTTTTTTATTTAATATGCAACTACTGCAGAAGGTTCAAACGCTCACTGATGCTTCAGAAGGAAACATGATGCATTTTTTGTTTAGTGATAGTTGTTCATAAGTCCGTTGTTTGTCCTGAACATTTAAACTGCCCACTGTTATTCAAAAAAAAATCCTTAAGGTCCCACAAACTCTTTGATTTTTCACCATTTTTGTGTATTTGAACCCTTTCCAGCAATGACCGTACTATTTGAGATCCATCTTTTCACACTGAGGACAACTGAGGGACTCATATGCAACTATTACAGAAAGTTCAAACGCTCACTGATGCTTCAGAAGGAAACACAATGCATTAAGAGCCGGGGGGTGAAAACTTTTGGAATTTAAAGATCAGGGTGAATTTAACTTATTTTGTCTAAAGTATCTTAGTATTTAAGTATCTTCTGTAGCTTCTGAAGAGCAGTACTAAATGGAAAAAAATATGATAATTAGGCAAAATAAGAAAAATGCTCACATCTTAATTCTGTTAAAAAGTTTACACTCCTGGCTCTTAATGCATCATTTTTTCTTCTGAAGCATCAGTGAGCATTTGAACCTTCTGTAATAATTGCATATGAATCCCTCAGCTGTCCTCAGTGTAAAAAGATGGATCTCAAAATTATACAGTCATTGTTGGAAAAGGTTCAAATACACAAAAATACTGAAAATTCAATGAATTTGTGGGACCTGAGGGATTTTTAATGAAGAACAGCGGGCAGTTCAAAGAAGGGACTCATTAATAATAATGATTTATTTAAAAAATAAATCATATTTAATTACTACAGATTTGTTTCTCTATGCTCTTCTGATTCTTTTAAGGTACATCCAGAAACCTTTGCTACTAAAAGGCAGGAAGTTTGACGTACGGTCATACTTTCTAATTGCTTGCACCTCACCATACATGGTGTTTTTTCGCCATGGTTACATCCGATTGACGTGTAACCTTTATGACCCAAACTCTGACAATATCACAGCCCACCTGACCAATCAAGTAAGTTAATGTATATTTTAAAGCTTAGTTCACCCAAAAATTTATATTCTGTCTTTAATTACTCACTCTCATGTCGTTCCAAACCCGTAAAACCTTTGTTCATCTTCAGAACACAAATTAAGATATTTCAGACCTTGCATAGACATATCATAACATAAAGGTTGAATCACTGATGTCACATGGACTATTTTAATGATGTCCTTACTACCTTTCTAGGCCTTGAACATTTCAGTTGCATTGTTGTCAATGCAGGGTCAGAAAGCTCTCAGATTTCATAAAAAATATTTCAATTTGTGTTCCAAAAAAGAATGGTCTTACAGGTTTGGAACGACATGAGGGTGAGTAATTAATGACAGAATTTTCATTTTTGGGTGAACTATCCCTTTAATAATAATTTGTATATTGCTTGTACTCAGCATGTAAGATACTACAATTTTTTTGTTTTAGTACATGCAGAAGAAAAATCCTCTCTACAGCCTGCTAAAAGAGGAAACTGTTTGGTCCATGGAGCACTTCAATACATACATTAACGAGACATACATGCTGTCAAAGGGTCTGCCTAAAGACTGGGCTCTGGGTCCTTTTGCAGTGAGTGATAATTATTCACAAATCAACAGAGCAGTATTCTCAAATCAGTTTAATAGGTCTATATAAGTTATTAACAGTAATAATTAACTGATAATATCTGTTAATCGAAGGAATTTAGTAGGAATGTCTATGTGTGTCTTTTAAAGTAATGACTGCATGTAGATTTATTCAAATTACTTGAAAGGATGCAGATGTACCGTTGTCATGGTAACAGTGGTTTTGGGAGTATATGAAATATTAAAAGGGAAGCTCATCAGATATATTGAGAAAGATGAAACGAATAGTAAAATAAAAATGTGCTAAATTAAGGCCAGCATTAAATTTTGAGAGACAAATATTAATTCTAAAACAAAGGAACAACATTTCAATTGAGTTTTCACTATTTATTACTGCATCTTAACCAAATGTTTTGTCATTCTGCAGAAAAGGATGCAACATATTATCATGCAGTGCTTTCAAGCTGTCAAAGCCAAGCTGGACTGCAAACTTGGTTACTTTGACCTAATTGGTTGTGACTTCTTGATTGATGAGGATTTCAAGGTGAGAAACGAAATAGTGTTTATGGGAGCTTCATGCGGAATGGAAATGTGTGTGTGCGAGTGTGTTTGAAGCCCGAAAGGCTTACAGAGTCAGACACAGCAGATTAGTTTTAGAATTATCCACTGAATGTGGTAAGACGCATTACAAATATAAAGTCTTTATTTATCTCCTCTGTAATCTCCTTAGTTTCTTCAAGACAATTATGATACAGTTTTCTAATGCCGGCGTGATTCTCTGCAAACATGACGTTCAGAGGCCAGTTGTCCCCTATGGAGCATCCTAAATTCAATCCCTGCCAAGCAGTTGCCTGGCAACCCGTGTACCGTCAGCGTAAACATGCCGTCCCCAGGCCAGGCACATTCTGGTCTCCAGGTTACCGGATCATTATGGATTCACACATAACAACCAACAACATTTACATTGTACAGCATGAACTCGATAATACTTGACACATAAAAGTATAACAGTATCTTGTGTCTTGCATTGGAAATATTCAGTACTTGACATGCTTTCTGCTTCACTGATATGTACAGGTGTTTCACACTCAGTCAGTGTCTAATAATGTTGTCATATATTTACACTGTCATCTCCACAGTGGTTAAAAAAATTTGTATGATGTACATATTTGTAATATAGGTAAAGTATCATTTTACTTGATTACTGTAAAATAAATAGAGCAGTTTGAGTAGGGTAAGACTGCCATCTACTGGCAGAAGTCTGCTGTAGTTTTTTTTTTCTTTTGGTACAAAGGTCATATAGTTCTGATTTGGTTTCTCTTTATTGCATTAGATCAAAGCATGGTTATTACTTATTGTATTGTATTGGATGCATGCTGATATTTACACATCACTACAAAATGATTTCATTACAGAAAACTGGTCACTTTAACAAAAAGGCCCATATTATCTTAATAGCCTGGGAAGTCACTTAAAGGGATAGTTCACCCCAAATTTGCAAAAACTGATAAACGTCATTTTCCAAAAAAATAAAAAATGAACTGAATGCAGTGAATTATTCTCCACGTATAGCGCGATCTGAACCACATTTTGTCTAAAAAGCCGGTATTGTTAATTGGCCACTTTCAAGGCATGGCAGTTTTACTGCAGAAGCTGATAAGCGCCATTCAGGGTTGCCAAGTTTTCACAACAAAACCTCAACTAACTTGATGGACCCCTGAAATCCCCTTCAGGGTGTAAAAGGAAAATAAAAGATGAAACTTTTTCAGGAACCTTGCAAAAGCAGCACGTTACAGTGGTGAGGGAAAACTGCGTGTAATCACAACCATGCAGTCTATGATCACAACAACAACAACGTTTCTCAGGTGTCTACACTGTCAGTTGATGAGACTGAAACATGAAATGTGGATTTATCTGCTTTTGCCAAAAAAACAAAACAAACAAACAAAAGCACTTTTGCTTTTGCTATAAAACTTTTAATATAAAAAAATACATACTGTCAATTAACTTTAACCTGTATTTAAGTTATTATTACTTAATCAAAACAACCTAACTACAGTTTGATTGATATTACTTGTAATGCACATTGCACAAAAAAAAAAAACAAAAAAAAACATTATTTCTGAAAATATGGAGTTATCTGTTTTTGCAAATAAACTCTTGGACCTGTTTTAACGATGTTCTTACAACCTTTCTGGGCCTTGAACTTGTCAGTTGCATTGCTGTCTGTGCAGGGACAGAAAGCTCTTGGATTTTATCAAAAATATCTTAATTTGTGTTCTGAAGATGGGTTTGGAATGACATGAGGGTGAGCAAGTAATGACAGAATTTTCATTTTTGGGTGAACTATCTCTTTAAATTGTGATGTGACATGCTTGTTTTGAACAGGTCTGGTTGCTCGAGATGAATTGTAACCCTGCACTGCATACTAACTGTGAAGTCCTGAAAAATGTGATACCACAGACAGTCACTGAGGCACTTGGTGAGTTTCGTTTCTGCATAAAATCAATTATGTACAAACAAATGTGTTTTAAATGTGATGCATCAACTGTGTGAAATGTGCAATTCTAAATGAGTTAAAAAAAAACCTTCTAGTTCTTTGAATAATGCATACGTGTACAAGCTGTGAAAACTGGTTCCTTGTAATCACACTTAATAAGATGAGGTGTGAAAACACTTGTGGATGTGACATCCTTTCATTTCAGACCTTGCTTTGGAAATCTTCAGTAAGTCTTGCTGTGGACTGAAACTGCTGCCACTAAACAGTCAAAGAGATTTTCTGTTGCTGTATAGTGGTGAGACTGTGGCCATAACCAAACAGAGACACAAAACCAGTGGTCCCTCCACCAACATTAACTCCAACAAAACTGTTGCCATTGCAACACAAACAGGGAAATCAACCAATAGGGCCAGCAGATATTCTGAAACTCAAGCTAAATGTTCCGTCCCGTCCACCGGCGTTCTCTCCTCCTCTGCTTTGTCTAATACCACCCCACCTTCACAGCAGCCTGTGGAGTTATCACTGAAACAACCTTCACCTTTATCCCAGAAGCCTCTGACATCCAAATCTCAAGAAACAAATCAGCCTCGACCACACCAGCTCAAACCTGTGCGCCCTCGTGTTGAGCTTCAACTTAGCAAGTGCACCTGGCAGCAACCTGCAGTGATATCCAACCTCAACATGCCTCCACAGCCTGTAAGAAGTGCAATCTGGTCATTGTCTACACCAGCCCTGAGCAAAGGCTCAAACTCCACACAAAGACTTGGAGCTCAAGGCCGCCAGACAGACAAAATGGAGCACATGAGCTGCAACCTAAAAACATCCAAGATTCATTTGGCAGAGCCATACTCCCTCCATACTGTGGGGACAGAAATGAAAGAGGCCAAAGAAAAGGAACAGGAAGGTGATGGATGACAAATAAGCTATAGTGTGATTGTTATTATAAGCTCATTTTCTCAGAATAATGAGAATTTGCTTCTGCTTATGACTAATGTTGTTCCTCAAAGTTTTTACTTTATATATATATATATATATATATATATATATATAGATAGATAGATATAGATAGATATATATATACATTTTATATATATATACATTTTTAATGTTTTTTTTTTAAAGAAGCCTTTTCTGATCATCAAGACTGCATTTATTTGATCAAAAATACAGAAAAAAACTGTAATATTTTGAAAATACTATTGCAATTTAAAATAGTGGTTTTCTGTTTTAATACACTTTAAAGTACAATTTATTCTTGTGATGCAAAGCTGAATTTTCAGCATTGTTACCCCTTCAGTGTCACATGATCTTTCAGAAATCATGCTATTATGTTGATTTATTATCACTGTTGAAAACACTTGTGCTTCTTAATATTTTGGAACCTGTGATACTTTTTTTTGGTATTCTTTGATAAATAAAAGGTTAAAAAGAACAGCATTTATTTAAAATAGTAATCTTTTCTAATAATATACACTACCGTCCAAATGTTTGGGGTCAGTAATTTTTTTTCTTTCTTTTTTTTTTTTTGAAAGAAATTAATACTTTTATTCAGCAAAAATTTGTTAAATTGATAAAAAGTGATAGTAAAGACTTATATTGTTAGACAAAGGTTTCTATTTGGAATAAATGCTGTTCTTTTTTTTACTTTTTATTCATCAAAAAATAATGACCAAAAAAAACAAAAAAAAAAAACAGGTTCCAACATTGATAATAACTCGGCATATTAGAATGATTTCTGAAGGATCATGTGACACTGAAGACTAGGGTAATGATGATGAAAATTCAGCTTTTCATCACAGAAATAAATTATATTTTAACGTATATTGAGATAGAAAACTGTTATTTTAAATTGCAATAATATTTCATAATATTACTTTTTTTTTTCTGTGTTTTTGATCAAATAAATGCAACTTTGATGAGCATTAGTGACTTCTTTTTCTTCAAAAAATTACTTATATATATACAGTTAATAACATGCAAATAGTATATATTTATTATGTATATATAAATACACACACACATACATGTATACATCTTAAAAGTATTTATATGTATATATTTATATAAATTTGGATTATATATAAATATTTTCTATATTAATATAATATTTTTCTTAATATATGCATGCATTGTGTGTGTGTGTGTGTGTGTGTATATATATATATATATATATATATTATTATTATTATTATTATTATTATTATTATTATTATTATTATTTGCATGCTGTTAACTTACACTTTTGACCAAATGAGTTTTGCTTGGTTGCTCACCAAGTCTGCATTTTTTTTATTTACAAATACAGAACAGCAGTAATACCGTAAAACAGTTTCGCAATTTAAAATAACGTTCTTGAGAAATCATTCTAAAATGCTGATTTGGTGCACTGGTGTTACTGATAATGTTATCATTTTCAATGCTGAAAACTGTTGTGCTGCTTAATATTTTGTATATGAACATAATATGCATTTTTTTTCCTTTGCTGAATATAAAGTTCACAAAAACATTTATACATTTAAACCTGAGTTTTTTGTGGCACACTAAATTACAAGAATAGAACATTTTTTAATTGTTTTTTTAATCTCACGAAGAATCAACCATGATGCTTCTGCTCATTAGCATACATTGTTTTTCAACCTAATTACCACAGCTTCTCTTTGAAGTTTTAACGTGATTTTGACTGATCTTTTTGAGTGGCGTTCAGACGATCACCCAGTTGTCTGTGGTTTTTCACCCACAGGACCCTCCTTCTTCCTCCATCTGTTGCACATGCGACAAAACAAACACCAGATTAGACCTCTGTGCACGCTAACACACTCTTCACTACCAGTAAACACACATGTGTTTGACTCACCTGTGGCTTTTTTTGTTGTGACTACTATTTTCCTACTTTTGTGTGTTGCCTTCGTGAGGTGTAATCATCTTAAGTGGGATTTGCTTTATTGATGCCGCTCAGGTCCCCCATGTGTAAAATCAAAGTCGAAAACAAAACGTTCAGTGCCTCTGCTCACTCTCAAATGAAACTGTGTGAAGTGAGGAAGTTGAGTTGGCCGCTGCTGCGTCACCGCTGATACCAACAGGAAGAAATAGAGCGGTATTTGTGTGTAACTGCTGTGTTTGAAAGTTTCATGCAAGTTTCTTGCTCTTCTTCGTTCGCTCGACTTTGTAAGTGTCTGCAAGACACTTCTTTTAGGCTTCTGTGCATCTCAATCTTGAACCCTGCTTATAGTCTGCCGGGGTGTGGGGCGTGTGGGGGTGACCAGATGGCCCTCAGTGTGTAGTTTTCGAGGAGAAGCCATTGGAGACACGTTTGTGGAAAGGAGAGGTAAGGTGTAACCAAGCTATGGGATGCTGCAGTGTGACCCAGAGACATACAGGGACTGATGAAGTGGGCCCAGATGAGATCGAACTCCTGGAAATCAACAATGCAGGGTAAGAGTTTGAATGCCATACGATTGTTTCTTTGCAAATGCAGCTTTGTTGGAAACCAGGCTTTTAGGCAGTCAGAATATACTTAGTCGAAGAACTTCCTCCTTTCAGTGTTAGGTAATGCTTGATAACATTTCAAAAACCACAAAGGGTTTTAAAAGAAATGAGTAGGTTAGTTGTTCATAATCATGTGGATTTTTAAATAGAAGTGGCTGGCCGCTGCATGTATATATATATATATAGATATATATATTAAGAATAATGGTCTTTATTGTAAGAAACCACGAGACAGTTTCTGTTTCAACCAAGGCATTTTTTAGCTAAAGACACTTTTTTTTCAGCATCAGGTTGTTCTGGTGCAATTCTGTTCGTCTGAAATGTATCTGATGTAAGTGTGTGAAACATCTTGAGTTCTTGTGTCTGTTTGAGTTGTTTTATACCCCTCACAATGGTGCTGTTAACCGTGGATGGGCAGCAGACTTGCAGCTACAGATCTCATTAGAGCCTCTCATACAACAAATGAGGCAGAACTAATGCAACTAGTATTGCTAATTAAAGGAGCCAAAGTGTGTTTGAGCAGTCTGGTGTCTTACTCCGAGCTGGAAGCCTCAATCCTCTCATTAGGTGACTGTAGGGATTAGAGTGGGAGTTAATCAGAGCTCATAAGCTTTATGTGGCCAAACTAGCAGAAAAACGGGGATCAGACAACGGCCAATCTGCGGAAAGGTCGTTAATATGCACATTTTGCATTAGGGGTGAAAACACTGTCTGTTTAGAGTAATAATAATAAAGTTAAATCGCTCATTATGTGGGCAGTGCTCTTGCAATATACCTGTTAAAGTGTTTAGTGAAAAGTGTAGTTTAAAAGAGGGTACATTGAGGGTCAGATGGCGGGCGTCTGCTTGTCATTCACCACCCACAGTAAGCTGCTTATGTCTGGGCACTTCCCCAGAAAGCAGCATGGGTAAAAACAGCGGGAACAGAGGGTCTGGGGATGAAATATGCAACATTTAGTTAACAAGTCGTATGCAAAGTGTTTGTTAACCTGCACTGTTCAAGAATTTGTAATAAAAACAATGACTTCAGGCTGACTATAGGTTGATAGCTTGTCATATGTGGCATCCGAATGGTTTCCTACACTAGATTAGGATGAACTCCATGTTTATTTTTACTAAGGGAAAACTATACACATATACACATGCTAAAATAAAGATAAGCGAGGTTGTCACATTTAAGTCTGTGTAAAGGAATATTAAATATGTGTTCTGAGTTTGTCACACTACAGAAAATGTGTTATTAACCACCCAGCCAAATTTGAATTCTTAAAAAAACGCAGAAGCAAGTTATCAAAATCTTGAAAAAATAAGCAGTATGCTCTGATCTCAAACGCTGGGGGCGTGTCTGCTGTTGGCGCTGAAACCACGCCCACTCGTGGGAAATCTGCCGTGTCTCTCAACTGCCAAATACATTTAAATAGCGAGACCACCAAGCTGTTTGTAAGTTATGGCAACCAGGTAACTATTTACAACAAAGCCATAGCGAGCTAACAAACTGCAGGATGTAGTAACTAACAGTAAGACAGTCACTTGTGATTGAGCGGGTGAAGTGGTTCCAGTGAGTCATCGAGACATGTTTTCAGGCCTGGCCAAAAAATCCTGAACACAAAAATGGTGAAAAACTGTTTAACGGTCTAAGTTCACAATTCAGTACTGCAGAGTTCACAGTCTACTGTTTTCAGCAATACATGTCTATCATTATAATGTGTTTAGAAACAATTCTCTGAATTGCCTTTACACTTACATTTTACCACATGAAGTAAATATGTGACCCTGGACCACAAAACCAGACATAAAGGTACATTTTTGAAATTGAGATTTACACATCATCTAAAAGCTTCATAAATAGGCTTTTGTTGGCCAGACAATTGTGGCCAAGATGGGGCCAAGGGTCATTTTGCAATAATATGTGACCATGGACCACAAAACCAGTCATAAGGGTCATTTTTTTAAAACTGAGATTTAAACATCATCTGAAAGCTGATAAATAAGCTTTATATCGATGTATGGTTTGTTGGGATATGAACATTTTTGGCCGAGATACAACTATTTGAAAATCTGGAATCTGAGGGTGCAAAAAATTCTAAATATTGAGAAAATCGCCTCTGAAGTTGTCCAAATGAAGTTCTTAGCTATGCATTTTACTAAATCAAAAATTACATTTTGATACATTTACAGAGGGAAATTTACAAAATATCTTCACAGAACATTATCTTAATATCCTAATGATTTTTGGCATAAAAAAAAAATAAATCATTTTGACCTATACATTGTATTTTTGGCTGTTGCTACAAATATAAACATGCTACTTAAGACTGGTTTTATGGTCCAGGGTCACATATAGAAAATGTATTAATGGTTAATAAAATAAATGAATGATTAAATAAAATACATATAAATGGAGAACAACAATCATAAATCATTGTTCCATGTTATGTCCATGTTAAATATCTTTTCTACAAGAAAGAACACAATTCTTTTTCTAGCAAGCTTAACCTTAAAGTGCATTAACATTTGCATTTGCAACAGCCACAATTCTGTCCCACTAATTCTGTACCACTCAGTGCAGAGCTGCAGAGCACAACAATTCGCATTCCATTTCTTAAATCCTCATCTGTTATGCTGCAAGATAAAGTGATTTGACAGTTTAGCCATCTGCTGTTTTAGGCTCTGGAGTCTTTCTGAAACCAGGCTCCAAATTTCCACAAGGAACGGCACAGATGAAGGCCCTCATCACTGTCCCTCGGTGAGGCACCTGAAGCAGGAGGTAAGCCAGTAAACAGGAAGTGGTAAAGGGCGTAGCTACATTTCCACAAAAGACATTAATAAAGAGACAGAAAACAAAAGAAAGCACATACGTGCTATGTGTTTATAGCACAAAGTGTTAAAATACTTCTAGATTAACAATGTCTGCACTGAATAAGAGTTTCATCAACTTTATCTGCATTTCTACATCTGTGTTTTGTGTAAGGACCCAGATCCTGTCCCTGTAACTGTGAAGGACACAACAAAACACAATAATTCAAAAGTATGTCTTTATCATCTTAAAATAAAATAAATAATCAATAATCCATTTGTGTATTTATCACATGCTCTTCACACAACATAAAGTTGTTTTTTTGCATTTGTCAGCTGGTGCTTTGGGGCTGGACAAAAAAAGGGCTCCATCATAGGATATACACTCAGCCTATCAGAGAATGGGAAGGACAGGAAGCACACACCTATGGCGACATTATCCACTCATCTTCAGTGTATTTACACAGTGGATACACAAAGGTAACAGTTCAACAAAACTGCTTCAAACCATTCATGTGCCAAACTGCCACTAAATACTGAAAAAGATGATTTTACTCAATGTTTGGAGTCAAATTAATATATTTTTTTAAAGCATTATGTCCAACTTTTTGAGTAAGTGTAATTTGCATGCATTTTGATTTCTGTCTGCAGGCCATGAGTGAAAGATATCTGGTTTTATTTTCCTTCCATTTGTTAATCCTCGCTTTGGACAACCTTAATAAAGATTTTATTTATGAGGTAAGACTCTTTTTATATGTATTAGCAAATATTTATAGGATTAGTTCACTTTCAGAATAAAACTTTCCTGATAATTTACTCACCCCTATGTCATCAAAGATGTTCATGTCTTTCTGTCTTCATTCATAAAGAAATTAAGGTTTTTGAGAAAAACATTCCAGGATTTTTCTCCATATAGTGGACTTCAATGGGGATCAGTGGGTTGAAGGTCCAAATTGCAGTTTCAGTGTAGCTTCAAAGGGCTCTACATGATCCTAACCGAGAGTCTTATCTAGCAAAACAATTGGTCGTTTTCTAAAAAAATTGTAAGTTATGTACTTTTTAACCACAAATGCTCGTCTTGCAGTATCTCGACCTCACCCATTACGTAATCATGCACGTGTGACGTAGGTGGAAGTACGGACCCAGTGTTTAAAAAGGAAATGTGCAAGAAAGTCAAATGCCCTTTACAAAAAACGGTAGAACAACAATGTTGGATGATTTTGAAATTGGAGGAGAAAATGAGAGTTTTTCATTCTACCCTAACGTTACCTTTTGAACCAAAGCACGAAAAACTAACCGTGCTTGACTTTTTCAATGTGATAATGCAATGCATGAATACGTGTTTGCTCATAGTGCAAAAAGAGCATTTGTGGTTAAAAAGTATATCAATTTATATTTTGGTTACACTTTATTTTGATAGTCCACTTTAGACATTCTACTAACTATAAGTAATTTTGCAACTACATGTCAACTAATTCTCATTAATTTTTCAACTACACTGTAAAAAATAAAAAACACAATTTGTTGAGTCAGTTAAAAATAATTTGTTACCCTGCTGCCTTAAAATTTTAAGTTTAGTCAACTAAAATAAGTTTAGTCAACTTGAAATGTTAAGTTGTACTAAGTAACAACTTAGATATTTGTGTTTGCTAAACTTAACAGATGGGTAAGTAACCCAGCTGCCTTAAAATTTTAAGTTGATTCAACTCAAATATCTAAGTTGTCACTTAGTATAATTTAACATTTCAAGTTGAATAAACTTTTTTTGAGTTGACTGAACTAAAATTTTAAGGCAGCCAGGTTACAAATTATTTTAAGTTGACTCAACAAATTGTTTTTTACAGTGTACATGTCTACTAACTCTCAGAGCAGACTGTTAGGTTAGGTTTAGGGTTAGTAGAATAAGTTGACATATACTTGCAAATTTAGAAGAGTGAAGATATTAGGCACACAGTCTACTAATACTCCAATGACTAGTTGTCATGCAGTTGCAAAGACACTTACTGTTAGTGGAATGTCTAAAGTGGACTATCAAAATGAAGTGTTACCTATATTTTTTTAGAAAATGACCAAGATTCTTTGGCTGAGATTGTGTAGAGCCCTTTGAAACTGCATTAAAAGTACTGTTTGGACCTTAAACCATCATTGAAAAATCCTGGAATGTTTTTCTCAAAAACCTTAATTTCTTTCTGATTGAGGATGTCATGGGGTGAGTAAATTATCAGGAAATTTCTATTCTGGAAGTGAACTAATCCTTTAATTTCATGAGCTTTTCACTCTAAACTGACATAATTTCGTCACAGGGCATTCTTCCTCTCTCAGCCATCGAGGTGCATCTGATCTCACAGCAGGACCCCAGTTCTCCACATATGTTTGAGATCAGTGGTAAGAGGCCCTAAAAAACTTAAATCACCTAATTAAACCTGAATACGAACATTTTGAGGTACACAATACTATACCTATATTTACCGATATACTCTAGGGCCTATGGTGGACTCAAAGATCTTCGTTTGTGCTACTGCTGCTGAAACAAAAACATGGATGGAGAACATCGAGGACAGGAGATACAAATCCCTAAGGCAACAGCTGAGCCCGTCCCATAGCGCTCTCTCATACCTGGTAGATCTTATTCAGTCTTTCGGTCTTGAAATATATGTTCTATATAAAATGTATTGCCATTTTGTTCAAATAAACATTGGTTATTTTTGCACAAAGAAGGAACTCTATCATTCCTCATACATTTTATCACTTTCCAGGTGCCATGTGATGAAAACTGGAAGAGGGAGGAGCTTAAAAGGTACTTACTGCGGTCTCCCATCTTGCAATGGGAGGGGATGCCTATTCAGCACATGGGCTATCCGAGATACCTTTCACTGGTGCACATCAGCAACGTATGCATACAGGTAAGGCTATAGACTATATAGAGAGGGGTGTCTGTGTAATTCACAATAGTAACAGACCTCTTTCAAACAACAGGACCGGCTTTTGCAGGGAGCTCAGGAGCGTTTGCTTGTGCTCTTCCCAAGTGACCTCCTCATTCTGTCTCTCGACTGTCATCGTGTACGCGTGAAATATGAGGTAAGCTGATTTTGCTGACTCAACAATGAGCTCTGCAGAAAACTGCATTATCAGCAATATGTGAGCCATTGAAATGTATTTGGCAACTTCAGTTGGTGAACCCTGTTTGATTGAAAAGTAAACTTAGTTAAAAAGTCACAAAGTGCTGACAGTGAGGTTTAAACATACTGTTCCTTTAAAAACAAAATATGTGGGTAATGTTCCTTTATCAAGTGAATTTCAAAACATCTTCATGAAAGACCTTCTGGCCAGAATCATTAGTATTTGATTATCTGATTCAATTAAAGTGACAGTAAACAATATTTATACAACATCACAGCGTTAACTGAGTTGTATTGTTTTATACTGAAGGGTCGTCTGCCATTAAAGAGCATTAAAGCCATGGAAAGATCTGCATTACCTGGCAGACTGGAGTTTGAGGTTACAGGTATGTACGTTTCTGAGCTATTTTACTCTTTTATGTGATGCTGGAACACAAAATCACTCATAAGTAGCATGGGAATATTTGTAGCAATAGCCAACAATACATGGTATGGGTAAAAATTATTGATTTTTCTTTTAATCATTAAGATATTAAGTAAAGATCATGTTTCATAAAGATATTTTGTGAATTTCCTACTGTAAATATATTAAAACTATATATATTAATATATATTAATAATTTTTGATTAGTAATATGCATTGCTAAAAACTTAATTTGGACCATTTTAAAGGCAATTTTCTCAATATTTAGATTTTTTTGCACAGTCAGATTCCAGATTTTCAAATAGCTGTATCTCGGCCAAAAATGGTCATATTACAACAAACCATACATCTAAATATCAGCTTTCAGATGGTGCTTTAATCTCAGTTTTAAAAAAATTACCCTTATGACTGGTTTTGTGGTCTACGGTCACATATTATTGCAAAGTGACCCTTGTTAAAAGAACTGTGTTAAATTGTGTACTTCTAGTGCACTTCAAATCTTAAAAGGATATTCTTTAAAAAACTGATAATATGCAGATAATATTCTGTAACGCTTACAAAAAGTGCACTTTGAAATAATGTCAAATTTAAACGTTTAACTTTAAAGCATATTTTCAATCATTATCTTTTAATGTTTTGTTGAGCTTTAAAAAAGTTTGATGTTTGTGTTGACTAACATACTAATGCACATGTAAAGTACTTGATTATTATTTAAACTAGTGTGTTTTCTGATATAACATAGTTAATTTTAACAATCAATGTGAAATGTATTTAGACAAAGAAGTTTTACCTTAACTGACATTACAGTATATTTTAGTTTAAAAATGCATTCAGTACATTTCGCAGTACACTTATGTGACCCTGGACCACAAAACCATAAGGGTCAATTTTTTTTTAAATTGAGATTTGTACATCATCTAAAGGCTGGATAAAAAAGCATTTCAGTGACATATGGTTTGTTAGGATAGGACAATATTTGGCTGTAATATGAGGGTTAAAAAAAAAAATCTAAATATTGAGAAAATCACCTTCAAAGTTGTCTAAATGAAGGTCTTAAAATTAAGTTTTGATATATTTACGGAAGGAAATTTACAAAACATCTTCATGGAACACGATCTTTACTTAAAATCCTAATGATTTTTGGCACAGTACTAAAATTGATAAGTTTGACCCATACAATGCATTTTAGGCTATTGCTACAAATATACCCGTGCTACTTAAGACAAGTTTTGTGGTCCGAGATCTCATATTTCAAAGACAATAGAAATAATTATGAAATAACATTTAAAGATGTACACTGTAAAATATGATTTTTCAAAGGTGTAAGTGACACAAAAAAAAATTGGTGTGTTTTACAAGACAATGCTACTTCAATTATTAAAGTTTAATTTAATGTGTTACTTGCAGATTCTGTGTAATTATTCGTGAAATGTACTAGTAAATTCGGAAATGAAAATTTTTAGAACACCAAAAAAACACTCTAAAGTTCAGGTAACTGCATTTAACAAAAAAATGAACTTATACATTTTCATTTAATTGCAATTAGCAAGTGACTGAAAGCTTATTTGCATATTAGTATTTAATTTCTGTATTACTGCAACGGACCACTTGGACTTAACCTGTAATTTATATATAAATTAATATGTATAATGTCAAATGAGAATGTATGGAGCCAGTAATTCTAACCACAGACCTTTATAGTGAGACAGATAAAAATTGGTGTTCTGTTTTGGTCAGCACATTTAGCTTTATACCATCACATTGTGGTAGCATTCTCATATCGCACGCTGCACTACAGTGAAGGATGTGGTAATGGTCTCTGCCTTCTTTAATCACATATCTGTGCTATGTTTATCTGTCATATCAGTCATTCCACTGTGAACTGTCATGAGAACCTAAGAAATTACTCACCATTGTTTATCACCAACCCGCTGAGCATTGATTGTGCTGTTTATCTCATTAGTAAATTAGGGAATACTATATGTTATAATATATTGATCTTTTATGTACACCCCAAGCAAGCCAAAGTTGGATACATTTTATGTTTGAAGATAAGAGTCAGAAATCAAGTGATCTGTGCTAGTCATGCAGATGCTTGTGACTCAGCTTCAGAATATAGCCATGTGATGATAAACACGCTTGAACTGGCTTGTCAGCGTGTTCCTCTTATCACTTGAATTTTGCTGAAACTGCAGGCAGTTCATTCGAAATGGCAGTACTCAAGTTATACTGTAGAAATATCTTGTAAATGACCTTTAAAAATCTTTTTTATAATCAAAAATATGGAAACTATGAATCATGTCGCTTCTTCTGTGCACCGTTCTGACAGTACCAACTTCACACAACGTCAAGTGTGTTTTCTAAACTCTTGTAATCTTATGTTGATCTTGAGTGATGTGTTTTTCAGGTGAACTGATGGAGCCTCTGCTTGTCTCCTGCACTTATCCTGAGGACTATCAAAGCTGGATTTTCCAGTTACAACAGGCAAGACTGCAGTTGTTGAATTTCTGGTTGTTTTGTATTTAAAGGGGATATTGGATGCCTATTTTCCACAAGTTGGTATGATTCTTTAGTGTCTTCATGAAATGTCTGCAACATACTTTGTTTAAAATTCCTCATTGGTTGTGTAAAACAACACCCTTTTGTTGCGAATTATCTCAAAGGGGGAAATGTATATTATGTGATTAATTACAATTATTTATATCAGCTGCCAGTGGTAACTGTAGCAGAATTAAATTCACTAATCTGTTCGTCCAGCAAACATTCAGTATATTTTCATATCAACTCTAAGAAATGTTTTTTTCTTGGCCACAGAAAATAACTTTCTTAAAGTACTATTGCATTAGAGCACGTAGCTTGAATCGGAATGGTAAAGGGACATTCATTTACAAGGCAGAATCAGAATCAAAACTCATGTAATTTGTGCACAAGAGTTTTATTAACTAAGGAATAACTCATAACTAATCTAAACAAACAAACACACAATTACTCATACATGGGAAAAGGGCAAGTGAGAAGCAATTAGAGAGACAAGAAAACGTAGCTATGAAAAGAGTCAGTTAACCACCTGAGTGAAACCATCAGTGCCGTCTACAGCTTAATCTCTGTTTTGTTTAGTTAAATGTACGATACTTGCATTGCCTTGGTCGTTAAAACGAGCGTCCGAATGCAGTCTAAGATGAAAGTCTTGATGGTTTCAAGGTTTGGATTCGTGATCACGTTCTTTTGGGTTTTGAAGAGTGATGAACTCCAAAGATGTTCTGGCTCTGTGGTGATTGGGTGACTGGTTTCCCAGGTGGAAAGTGAAAAAGAACCAAAAGCTGAGAGAGAGAGACCCAGCTGAAATCCTGTGGTCTTTGGGGAATGGAAAGACAAGGCCGCAAGGCCCGGCGCAACTTAGAGAAGTCCCGAAGAGTTTTAGCTCATCCTCCTCATCCTCTTAGGTTCTGAAACAACCACCAACTGAGGCGAGTCACTCATGTGAGACGAGTGAAGAAAACAAAAAAAAAAGCAGAAGAAGGTTTACGTGAGAATGAATTCCAGGGTTGCGTGAAAATTAACTTCAGTGTTATTAGTCTGACTGTTTGTGGTCGAGAGTCACAGCTGTATATGTCGGGGCCTGTCGGGCCTGCCGGGCATGCCGAGTCCACACGGGCAGCAATCAGAAGATTTAGCAGAAGAGGAAGAAGAGAGAGGGGGATCACTTGTGTGATGCCTTTAAGATCTCTGGAGGCTACACCTCCAGAAGGTCAAAGAGCCAATGGTGACTTTCACTTTTGGAGGGAAAGTTTACAACTCTTTAAAACAATCTTGTAATTCAATTGGGCATTGATGCAAAAACTACTAAGGATTCTTAAAACACCAATATGTTGCATAGGTATCAACATATAACATACACCATCTTTAAGATCATCAAAATACGAATTCAAAGAGACCAAACATGGCATAGGTGAGTTATACTACACTAGAGATCTATCATAACAAACGCAATGAAAAACACAAAATACAAGGCAGTAATACTATACACAATGAACTGGGGCTTGATAGGATAGGATGATCAAAGATAGGTTTGTCTGTGAATGAATAAAAGCAGCCATTTCCTATAGCAGTATGTTTTTGTTTTAGAGAGAATTAAGTAGGGGAAGATTCTCTCTACATACTTGTAGGTCATAAAGTTTATCTGATCTGGCCGAGGTATCCTGGTTGCCATGGTAACCAGGGGCCTGGTGGGCCATCGGAGACGTCCCAGCAGCCAGTGTTGTGGATTGAGTGAGGGGGTCTGTGATTATTTGTTAATTTAATGAATAATTGATTTAGTAAATTGAATGAACAATTGTGTGTCTGATTGGCCCGAACACTACACTTTTTACCTTGTCAAAAACAGCTCTGTTTACAGCGAGCCATTTCAGTGCATGTCTCTTTAAATGATAATGATCTCTGCTCATTCCACCCCTCTCTTCCATTTTTGGTATTTGGTGTCACATTACTATCAAAAACAAAACTAATCCACTGCATCCTCAGTGGCTCTGATGTCAGGAGAAAATGAAGACTCTTATATTCACTTTGTCAGCAGGCGTGGGCGGGGCTTGAGCGTTATGACGTCATTCTGCTCAGAAAATTAAAACGGCTTGATAATTGAGACTGATTAGGTTTTTCAGTGATTAAAAAAAGGAGTGAATGCATTTTTTAATCAGTGTAGGGTGGTTGTGTCCACACACTGCTAAGACACACTTATATGCAAACACCATTTAAAAGTGAATTTTGCATCCAATGTCCCCTTTAAGACAAGCTAATGATCCTCAAAACAAATAACGTCATTGTTTACCACAGTTTCTAATTAATAAATACAGCCTAAAACATTACTGATAGAATAAATGTGAAAAATTTTCCCCATCTTCCACAGCCTGATAAGTTGGCAGATTCATTGCCACATCACACCCCTCCACCTCTGATACCGAAGAAGCGCAGAAGCTGAGAATGATGTGACGGATGGGAATTAAAATGTCTGTGAACACAACTACTCTCATCATTCATTGTGCCCAATGAAAGCTGCTGATGACAAATGAACGTTTTACTGTTGGATTTTACTCCTAAGTAACAGACCTCTTCACGGCTTGTGAGCTTTTCAATAGCTAGGAAACTTGCAGGTTTAGCTAATTATTACAGTATGCTCCATAAATATCTGTTTTGAGTTAGAGAGTAGAAACAGTTCTCACACATGCACATATACAGTACAATGTATAAAATAAATACAAATATTTAAATTGTTTTAATTAGTGATTAATTTCAGGGTCTCATATCTCTGAGCTAAGGAATGTTTGAGTAATGCATGACTAATTTGTAATAACTTTAGACAATGGGACAAAACAGACAGACCCAGAGGGTAACTAATATTTTCCCTCACTAGTTTCCCATGCTCTCTGTCACCCCTTTTCTTTATTTATGGACAACTGAAGGCAGTCATTACACATAAAAGTTCACATTCAGAGTGGTACTTTTAAACATTGACCCAGATATAGGCGTATGTGTATGAAATCACCCCATACACTTAGGGGAGATCGTGAAAGTTACTTTTTGGATGTACAGTATTTTCTTCTGCTGTCTAAAGTTTAGATGACTGTGAATTTAAACTTACATTTTATCTCTAGGTTACTGCTAAAAAATAAACATGAACAACCTGTGCTAATACAGATGTGGCTAGCTAGCAATACGAGATTTTATGACGGCTGCAACATTAGGGGCAATCCTGTTAAAATTGCCCCCCACCCAGCCACATGGCCCAGTAAGCACCTTGTTTGTCTGTGTTGACATACTTTTCTGTTAGAAAATGAACATATTAAATGTAAAACTACATTTTAGTGTTTACACATTAAACAATGTGTTGCTTTTAAAACCTTGATGTCCACATGATCTCATTGAGTTATTCTGTTAATGTCTATCTTGTACCATTTCATTAAAGTTTGGTTAAAGACTGTTCTTTACTCAATGAATCCCTAAACATAATAAATCCCATAATGCACCGCAATAACGAGTATACAACCGATGTTCACTCGCGCCAAATGAATTCCCGCTTCTCCCCAGAAGATGGCGTCCACAGCGAACTCATGTACAGGTTTATGTTTGATAATTCCAACGTTAAATCGTGTAATCACGGTTTATACACGGCAGTTTCAATAAAAGATTTCAAGATAGTTTTGTTACTACTGGAGACAACCAGGTATGCACTGTGTGAACTTTTGGTGGACTAAAGTAAGGAATAGTGGGTTACAGCCATACTCACATACAGTCTGTCAACCTCTCACCCTGTTTGGTCTGCTAACAGGACAACACTCTGACAACCTTTTCATATCCATATAAATTATGTTTATGCTATATCCTTTGTTTACAATACTCACATGCATATCTACTTGAACGTCTCCATCTTCCTCAAAGTTTATGGTTTATATTAGTATGACTATCAGTCACTGTGTGATGAAAGTTGAACATAGTTAAAATACAATGGGTTATTAATCCTAAAATATATTCTAACACTGGGACTGGGATGCTTTTCTGTGTAGGCTGTTTGCAGGTCACTGTCAGCAGAGGGCAGTGGTGTTAAGTGTATTTACAAACAGACAAGAAGGGAAAAGAAAGGATACTTGTGGTGTTTGATTTAATGGAACAATAATACAAGTTAAGAAAACAATAAAATACACCTGCATAAAGCAATTACAATAATAATAAACCATTTCGTCTATAAGCTGTGAGATGCAAAGTCAACAAAAGCAAAGGTAGGCTACAACTTCAGGAACACCCCAGGCAGGATTTGAACTTTTAACCTTCTGACTACCAGTCAAAATTTGTACCCACTCCAGACATAGCTTTGGTGTGCTGCCAAAAAGATGTACTGCTGCAGTACTTCAAAAAGACAGATTCAAATTAAAAATGGTGGACATGCGGTATGCCAGACTCTGGAAGTATGTTTATCATGCAAAAAATTTTAAAGACAGCAGAGATATGAATTTAGGCCTTTTTAAAGCAGGTATCCTTAGGATACAGTAGCAGAGCAAATTCTAAAATTTCATTTCAAAACACAGATACACTGAGAAGTCTTACACTCCTTTTAGCCTCTCCAAAAATGCCCCTTTAAGACTCAAAAATCCATTTTATTATTATTGTTATTATTATTAATAATAATAATATATAGATTTTTATTAATCTTTTAATTAATAAACAATTAAATTTTTAATAAACACACACACACACACACATATATATATATATATATATATAGATAGATAGATAGATAGATAGATATAATTTTAGTTTTTTATTTATTTATTTATTTTTTAACAAATTCTGTGTTTTCCATTTATTTTTCTGGATTCATTGCATTTTAGTTGTCAAAATTAATTTATTTCATAAAGGATTAATTTTTTTTACATTTATTTAAAAAAGTTTTCCCCAGAAATACTGTGTTGTGTATTTCCATTTTTCCAGTAAATAAATTCTGGTAAATATTCCTTAAAACAAAACAAAACAAAAAAATTATAATAATTTTAATATTTGTAGCAGTAATAGTAGTATCATTGCATTAAGTAATATATGTGACCCTGGACCACAAAACCAGTCATAAGTGTACATTTTTCTAAATTAAGCTTTATACATCATCTGAAAGCTGAATAAATAAGCTTTCCATAGATGTATGGCTTAGGACAGAACAATATTTGGCTGAGATACAACTATTTCAGTATATGGAATCTGATGGTCCAAAAAAAAAACGAAATATTGAGAAAATAGCCTTTAAAGTTTTCCAAATTAAGTTCTTTGCAATGCATATCACTAATCAAAAATTAAGTTTTGATATATTTACAGTAGGAAATTTACAAAATATCTTCATGGAACATGATCTTTACTTAATATCCTAATGACTTTTGGCATAAAAGAAAAATCTATAATTTTGACCCATCAATGTATTTTTGGCTATTGCTACAAATATACCCCAGCGACTTAAGACTGGTTTTGTTCTCCAGGGTCACATATTTCTGTCATAAATTCTTCAAGTTAAACTTTGATTTTGACAGTTTGCTATGAAGGCCTTTGTTTTTCTTTTTTGTATATGATACCAAGTTTTTTTGTTTTGGTTCTATTTCGCCATTCATTCACACAGAAACACACAGAACATGCAGGTTCATATTTAAATAGTATTTTTGTGTACTGACCTACTTTTGATTTATTCATCCCAAATTTGGCAAATTCTGTGACATTACACAGTTAATTCCATTTTTATGACTGGATTCCGGATCGTGGAAATCATAGGGCCCTATATTTACTACTTCCATTTCAAAGAGGCTAGATAGATACAGTACCTAAGTATTGCTGCAAAACCTGTAGCAGTAGTAACTTTAACCCGCATGGATGCGTTTTGCTACTTTACTACTAAAACTGTAAATACAGAGCATTATATAAAATTGATACAAAATGTTTCACTGTGATAAATGGCTTTAATTAGAAATGCATTCTTGGGCCTCTGCAGCCCGTCTCTCATCTGTCTCTAACTGCAGCTTCTTTTCTACAGCCTTTCACCTCTGATTTACAGCAGTTGGAAACCATTCAAGGTTCTTAGAACAGCTGTGACAAAGAAACTATTCTGTTTACCTGCTACCCGGCTGCTTTATTGCCCCATGGGATAGGAGGTGAGCCTGGAATGAAACTGATGTTTATGAGGCACGCTTTGTTGTAGCTGTGTGCATACGTGGCTGGGAATCCTGGTTACAGTAAGGTTAGCTTTACACACAACCTGAAAACTCAACGTTGTTTTGGTATTGGTCTCAGACAGACACTTGAGACACTTTCAGCTAGAATATATGCATTTATTTATTTACAAAGTCACCATAAAGGATTATATTTCAAATGTGATTTAACATGCTCAGTATATCAGTACTCCACAAAGAAATTGCCCGAAAAATCTGATTTACCAAAACAACAAATACACAAACAGCAGTATCACTGACATAAATAATGGTCATCATTTGAAAGAACACTTCCTGTTATTATGCCAATACTATTAAGTAAATGATTATCTACAGAAGTCTAGTGGCATAAACTAATATTTATGTTGCAAAAGCAACATCATTTAAAAAGTCCAAAATTTGGTTCCAATTTTTCACTAGTAAAAGCGAGCGTTTAGCTTTACTATGTGGATGTTTGGTGAATCTGCTATTGACGAGACATCTCACTATATTTAACCGAGTCACCAGGTAGTCCTTATAAAAATACTTGACAGTGAAAAGGCTGCTATACCACCTAAAACTAACCCGTTTAAATTGGATCTTGTTATTTTGCTAAACATTTTAACAGCTGACATATCCAGATTTCATCCACCCACATTGTGAGCCTGGGACAGCTGTATTTTGAGTAGTGTGCGTCTGTGGACTGTCAGAAAGCGCAGCACCATATGCTACATGCAGTAATAACACATGCGTTTCTTCGCAAGCGAGCAGTAGAAAGGAACCAAGGTAATATTGCTGAAAGAGCTACCGATACTTAAAACCTAAAGTGCAAAACTCTTAATTGATTAAGGAGGACTAGGAGCATCAAATAAGGAGGAAATCAATTATTAATTTATTCAAATGAAATTAGATATGTAAAACTTTTACAAATTAATTTGTAAAATGTAATTTATACAATAACTTTAAAATGCATCAATATTTAAGGGCTGTCCTCAACTAAAGTTTTTCTGGTCGATTAGTAGTCGTTCGACTATTAGTCACACGTTTATTAATAAACCATATAAATCATAATAACGAGCCTACATAACCTAATAAGAGCTTAAGCGCACACATAAAGCTTGTTACAGCGCACCGCCGCAGTTATACTAGCCTAATTATGAATGTCACGGAAAAACAGCAAGGAGGCTGCATTAACTTTTTAATATTTTTTTGATAAACTAGTGCTTTGTTTTTAGGCTGAAGAGATGAAGCTTGCGACACTGACTCATCATCTCCACAGAAGTGGATGCGCCTGTATGCACATTTCATACGAATATTCTCATCTGAGAATTTTTGTTTTCTATTTTAATTGGTTCATTTAAAAATAGACATTTCACTCTCTATAGATATATTTTTCATGTCTGTAAGGGAAATATACAGAGAGTTTCGAAGTTTTGCGCTCAAGCTGACAGAGACCGAGACGGTAGAAAGCACATTCTGTTTGCTTTCATTATTTTACAAAAGCGCAATGTTTCGTTGTTGTTCTGAGTGCACACAAATAAACGTAGAGTCTTAACAGATTCGAAAGATGTATTACTTTTATCTGTATGACCAAAAATGACGGAGTATTTTAAAGGGGTCATCGGATGCCCATTTTCCACAAGTTGATATGATTCTTTAGGGTCTTAATTAAAATTCTGTAATATACGTTAAAATTTCTCAATGGTTGTGTAAAAAAACACCCTTTTTTCCTTGCCAAAATCAGCTCTGCAAAATTCATCTCATTCTGGTCGAGGCTGCTTTAAATGCAAATGAGCTCTGCTAACCCCACCCCTCTCTTCTCCTCTGTGGAGAGATGAGCCTGTTTACTTTAGACGTGTTTAGCTGCTAAACTTGCTAACTAGCACATTATTAGGAAAGGCGAAATTCATAAAAAAAAACCTTATACTCACTTCTTGTCTAACTTACATCCCTGCTCCGGCATCAAAACAAAGAGGGCGGACTGTTACAACTGATCTGAGGTAAAACGCTCATGTCAATCAACTATCGTGGGAGCGGTCTCTGTGGGTGTGACGCCACAACGACAGGCGTCTGAGAATGGCTCGATTTAAAAAAGGGAATATTATTTTTACAGATTAATTAAAAACCACTGCATGGATTTTTTTCATTATAGAGTAGGTTTGTACATACACTGCCAACACACATTAATGTTCAAACAACATGTAAAAGTGAACTTAGCATCTGATGACCCTTTTTAGAGCAAGTGACCGCATTGGCACCTCCATTTGTCATGCAGTCAGCTTCCACACTCCGCACAGATATTTCAATAGTGCACATTTTTCTAGGTTAACATTTTATTGAGCAGCCATGTAAAGTTGCTGCTACTAACATATTTCAGATCAAAAGCCGTATTTGAGGTTGATGAACAATGAATGCCCAATGTACTATATTAGCACACAGACCAGCCATTAACAATCTGTCCATCACAGACGGCATGACTTTTATTTTCTAAAATAAAAGCGACCGATACATTTTTGGTCGACCAAGCTTCTTCTCATGGACTAACGGTTAGTTGACTATTAGGGAGCAGCCCTAAAATATTTTATTTTAATATTCAACAATGTTTTTAATAATTAATGAAATATTTTTTTAAAATATATTTGTAAAACTTTGCAAAGAGATTTACTTGTTTTAATTTTCAATTTAATAAATTAATAATGGATTTTTTTTATGTGGCACTTCTAGTCCTCCATAGATGCAATGCATAGTTTTATTAAGCCTATCTGCAATAAATTTTATTTACTAAAGCTAAAATGTTAGCCATGGAAATCTGGAATATTCACACAAATTTGCAGTGACTCACAAATTTGGTAAAGCAGATGATGCAACAAGCTTTAAGTAAAGCTATGTCCCATACTTCAAGGTCTCATAGAGTCTCTCCCTCTAATTTTTGAGAGACATATTTAATGCGAATGTTTTCACGGAGGTTTCGCAAACGAGCACTGCGGCTTGTGATCTCCTCCACATACGTTTTGGGGAACCAGCCCCTCTCTCCATCCGACAACCGGATCCCCTCTACCCACCCTGTGAAGTGAAAACATAAAAAAGTCATTTATCTCTTCTCTGCAGTCCTCTAGCTTATCTTCTTCAAAGGGAAAAATGGAGTGTAGCCAAAGGAAGGGAAATGATTTTCCTTACCATCACTTGTAATTGTTACAGCTAGAAGGATGTCAGCCTTCTCTAACGTTAACTCATCATGCTCCTGAGACTGGTAGCTCTTGATGCACTGGACTTGGGATAGATCTGTACAGACAAATGCAAACATTAAGTTTAAATTTTTTACTCAACCCAATGTCATCCAAGATGTTCATGGCTTTCTTTCTTCAGTCAAAAAGAAATTACGGTTTTTGAGGAAAACATTCCACGATTTTTCTCCATATAGTGGACTTCAGTGGGGATCAACAGGTTAAAGGTCGCTTGTAGCTTCAAACGATCCCATCCAGAAAATAAAGGTCTTATCTTAAGAAACGATTGGTCATTTCCAAAAAAAAACATATACTTTTTAAATACAAATGCTCATCTTGCACTAGCTTGACCTCACCCATTGCATAGTCAGTGTTGGAAAGGTCACGCGTGAGGTAGGCAGAAGCAGCGACCCAGTGTTTACAAAGCGAATGTCCAAAGAAAGTCAAAGGTAAAACAACCTTTGTTTTTCGCCCTACCCTACCTTTTTGAACTGAAGTACACAGATGAAGAAGTAACCACACGTGACCTTTCCAGTGTGATAATAAAATATGTGAAGTTATAGATGTGCATCACAGATAAGATTCTCTAGATAAGACCCTTACTCTTCGGCGGGGATCGTGCAGAGCCCTTTGAAGCTGAATCAAAACTGCAGCTTGGACCTGGAATGTTTTCCTCAAAAACCTAATTTCTGTGCGACTGAGGAAAAAAAGACGTTAGCATCTTGGATGACATGGAGATGAGTAAATTACCAGGAAATCCTTTAATCTGGAAGTGAACTAATCCTTTAAGTCATCATTTACTCATACTTTTGTTGTCTAAACCTGTATGCGGTTATTTTTTCTGTGTGACAAAATTCAGGAATTTTTCATTGTATATTCCATCTAAAGATGCTTTAAAGCACCAGAAGAAATATGGTCATACAGGTTTGGAAGGACATCAGAGTGAGTAAATGATGAGAGAATTTCCATTTTTGGGTGAACTATTCATTTTAGAGTTTCATTTGAGGCACTTAGTTCACAAGTAAACAGGATATTCTTGAGCAAAACTGTATATTCCACTTTGTTTTTAATGTTATGTCAGTGAAATAACTGATGACTTTGTATGTCAGGCAAAACAGTCCAAACTGCTTAGTTTAAAATAGCCAAACATTTGACTGTATTTGGACTACTGGTAATGTCTGCTAATGCTAACAGCCATAATTCACTTTTTACATACCATTTAAATAACATTGTTGAGTTTCAAATGTAGTTAGCACTGAAATGCATGACAAGAGTGAGACAAAGAAATTACACACCATCATTCTCATTGGTCTGCTCAATAGCTGTCTTTGGATCGGAGGGAAACATGGCTGTTATCCACCTCTGTTTGCTGCTCCTACATATAAAACAAAATGTTCTTGACTCCGTTTTAAACTTAGTTTTATGCATCCTGTGAGGACATATTTCCTGGTGTGGCTCATTTTCTAGGAACACTCAGATCTATTTGTCAGCGACAGGATTTTGGATGTTAATATTTGCGAATGATGTGAATGTCCTCACTCTGTGGGTGACTTGAGCAGAATCTGGTGTTTTAGCTGTTGACCCTCACATAACTGCAGATAGAAGATGAAGCCTGAGATTCCCTGAAGTTTCTGGCTTAGATCTTTCACCTTAAGGTCTTCAATCTTTGCATGTACAAACACCATGAACTTCCACGTGCTGTGACAAGGTAGAAAAAAGGACAGGGACTTAATATCATTGACATTTACACAAGGTTTACAACTGGGTTTGCTTCAGGATCCAGATATTTACATTGGAGATTAATGAAAACATTTGCTAGATTTCTCATTGTGTTTGTCTCCTTTTCTCATTAGACTTACTCCTTTCTTCGGGACAGCAGAAGGCAGTCATTAAACAGGTGAAGGTACACAGGCCGAGTGGTAAGTTTAAACTTAGACCCAGAAATACTTAAGTTCTGTGTGTCGACCTCTAGCAGTTCACCATGTTTGACCAGCCAGCGAGACTGAGAGATGAGAGGAAAAATCTAGAATAAAAGAAAACAAACGCATAAGCTGACAACCCAGTAATATGAACACATGATGCCAGAAGTGTCATGTTCATTCAAACTGATTTTAGCACCAAGTGGATTTTGAATTCAATTACCAAAACCAATCATATATTTTGTATACTTCATAATTACTGTAAGTAAAGTCTTAAAGATTAAACAGACATTTGATAATTAGTGTGCATGACATTTAGACCTTCACAATGCACCTTTTTACTTACGGAAAAAAATATCTAGTCAAAAAGATTTTTCCCCCTTTTGGTCATGTCATATTTTGTGAGTGGGCCAGGACTGCCACTGACACTTCAATAAAAAAAATAAATAAATAAAATTGGTTCACGATGTCCCTGCATGATATACAATTAGTGCTGTTAATTAATTACACATTTTTTCTGAAATTAACCCCGATTAATCCCACCTAACATTAAAGATTTTAAATATACTTTTATTGCAATTGCAATAATTTTACATCTTCAAATTAATGTAGAAACAGCATAAAGACAGTATATTTTTAATATTTGTTAAATATTTTTTAAGACGGAAGGTCATATTACTGATGTCCCTAGGAAATTGTTGTTTTTTTCCTAATAATTAACCATAGACTACAGCCATTCAACATTACAGTATAATTAAAAGCTATCGATTGTACATTTATTACACTTTAAAATATAACTTTTAATCTAAGTGAACTTAAAACAATCTTCACATAAACCCATTATTTACCTTTGCCCTTCATTATAGGAAATATACAGAAATTAATTAATAATAAATTAATTACTAAAATGTTGAAGAATCCTTAAAGCCACAAAAGTTACTGATTTCCTCTTTTTTCTTTTGTTCTTTGGTTAATGGACATAACAGCAGCTGGGTTATTAGGTTTTTTGGCTGCTATTACTTTAAGAGCTGCCACTGCTGAACTTGACGCAGATCTGACATGCATGCTCGTAGGTTTATTCACTCTTTAATTTGAAATTACTACAGCATGCTGCCTCATTTGTGCTTGCAATTGAAGAATGCATGCTACGAGCACAGTATAACGGTTGACAGGACAGGTAAATTTGTTTTTACTGACACATGGCCTGATAAAATATCATCTGACCACAGTTTACTGTTGTCCTACTGAAGCTCCCTCGTCACCTGTATCTTTTCCGCACTCGTTTGACTAGCTCCTGGCACAAAAGTAAAGCTGGAGTGTGTGTCTGAAAGTCCTGTGTTTGATGTGGTTGTAAAGACATTCTGCAACTAAATAAATGCACTTCTTGTCAAGAAAAACGAAACAGAAGTAGCAGTTATGAGTGGGGTGGTCAACCCTAGCTCCGCCCCTGCCTTAACTACGTTAAATATTTTTAACACAGTTAAACTGAAAAAAATTTATCACCTGCGTTAACGCGCTAATTTTGACAGCACTGTATACAATACATATCTAATTAAACACAGAAATTAATGCTTAATGTCATACTTTGCCCTCAAAGTGAATTTTCTTGTTTAGATGAATTAGTTCTTCCATCCTCTTCATGGACTGCACACTGGAGTTACATTCCTTTATTATCTGGAGAAACAGACCAAATTTAGTTTTCATGTTTTTATGTTTTTACTTCCCTCTCCTATTTTACTCACCTTTTTGAGCTCATTAAGTGCTTTGGTGGCAGTGTCTTCATCTCGTGAGCCAGGCATTGTTCTCTTTAGGATATTCTATAACGGACACAATTAATTACCACAAGATCATTTAAATGACGAATTTTGCAAGCCTTGATCTGATAGTTTTCAACTTTTATGATAGCTCTGGAAAATATGAAAGATGGAGACCATGCCCACTGTCACTATCACATTTAGAAGTACATGATGGAATACCTCCACTAGCATTTTGAGGCGTGTGATCCTTTGAAAAGGAAGGATAAGAAATGATGTAAGAGGCAGCCTCTGGCATATTGGGTCCTCTTCCAGGCGGGCAAGGATTCCGGGGAAACGGGGATTCTCTTGCCTAAGAAAAAAACCACAAAGAAAATGAATAAACTTCTTTAATGGCAATAATACAGTATATGTTATGCTTGTTGGATAACTGTTTTACAGTAGCCGCTGATAGGTCTGTTCCTGATAGGCTTGATTGGTGACATAAGGAAGATAAACCCTCCGCAGTGCAGGACAGTGGTCAAGCACAATGTCACACACATCAAAACGCAGAATGTCCCCTTCTAGCCTATGCTCCAAATCTTGAAGAAATCTGTGGACATGAGGAGAGTTTACATCTCTGATGAAGGCTTACTCTTTTAAAATTAGCAAAAATTGGAGTTATTCTTTGTCTTGATTCACCTCTCACTGACTTCTTTCACATCAGGCAGTTTGGAAAAGAGCCACTGCCTCTCCTGTGTCCCAAGACACTCACACAGCTCAGGAGACATCATAAAATGGTCAACCGCAATAGACAAGCTGCGTATGTATGAGGCCTCTGATGTCACCAACTCAAACTTGGCCTAAAATGAGAAAACAAGTCAAGATAAAATAAATTGTTTCTTTCTCAGCAAAATGTGCTGGTTGATTTCTGAACATGGAGTCACCTCTTGCAGTTTACGCTCTTCATTGCTGAAGTTGTCAAGTTGTCCACTGGAGCGAACATCGGGAATATCCTGCCAAAGGGAAAAGGCGGAGCCTCGAGATGAACGGAATGAACTGGATGGAGACAGGTTGCCAGAGGACACAGAGTCTCCTCTTTCTTCATCGGTTCCTGGCTCCGCCCCCTGCTGCCTCTGTATCTCTCTGTTGATAGCAACGTCACTGTATTCCTGATACAAAATCACTGAGAGAGAGGAAGAGAAAACAGAAAACTGGTAAAGAATACTATCAAGTACTATCAAATCCCAGATTTGTTGTTTATTGGACTTACAGTTCGGCAAAAAGCGTGATAGGCGTTTAGAGCTAGTGGGAGGACTGTCTCCATTCTCATCAATGGAAGCCTTTCCCATACTGTAAAAAAATGGTAGAAATGTTAAAAAAACAGAATCTGTTAAATTCTACTCAGTACTTTTGTTCTCTAGCTGAGTTTTATAGCCACCTTTGCTTGGAACTCCTCCTTTGCTGTGGCAGATTACAGTCAGCAGAGGGCAGTGGTGGTGCAGACCCCACCGGACTATGTGGTGCACTGTCACTTGATCCCCCTGAGAAGCGATGTCTGGAGTTGGGTTTGTCTACAAACAGACAAGGGAGGGAGAAGGTATACAAAAGGAATAGAGCAGAAAATATCGCACTGATGTGTGATAATGACATCACAGCACAAGACTTTCACAAGAAAGTCTTTCATTAGGCTAATCAGTCCTGATGAGTCACTTACAGTCTGAGCTGAGGTTTCCAGACAGGTGGCGGTCCCGGGAGGCCACGCGAGCAGAAAGAGACTTGCCCAGCTTAAGGGTAAAAGAGTTTTTCCTCTGGGACAGTTGTAGGCGAGAGATGAGCTCAGAGGCAGAGAAGCGCCGGCGCTCGTTGTCTGCTGAGCGAGAACGGGGCAGAGGCAACGAAGTCCCACTGTTAAGGGCAGGGCCTTCCAGAGCCCCACAGTCCTCCAGGCCCAACCTCTGCCCTCCCCCATCAATTACGTCCCCCTCAGATCGGGCACCCTCCTGAGGGGGATCTAAGAAAGGTTTTGGGGGTGTCGGTATGGTGATAAGAGAGAAGTCCTCATCTACCCCTGGGAGAGAGCTGGAACTATGGGATGTGGGAATGGTAGAACCCACCATGCCAAGGCCTCCTTCTACGAACGATTCAAAAGATGTTGGAAGCAGGTAGTCACACTCTACGCCTGAGCTGTTGACACATCCATCACTCAGAGTGTCTGGAGAGTACACCCTCATCTTACGCCCTATTAACAACAATGCATATTGAGTGGAACTATCCACTTGTACGTTCATCTTTAGTTTTAAGAGACACAGTCACTTTAGCACAGTAGTTCCCAGCTGTTGCTGGAGGCTTGTCAGCAGCAGATTTTGGATGTCTCCCTTATCAAACACACCTGATTCAACTCATCAACCTGTTAGCAGAGACTCCCACATCCAAAATGTGTACGTATTTAGAAGCTTCCAGAAACAGGCTTGGGAAATTCTGCCACAGTGTATTTAATCATCCGAAAGAACCTTAGTATGCCATTAAAGGATTAGTTCACTCCAGAACTAAAATTTCCTGATAATTTACTCACTCCTATGTCATGCAAAATGACAAAATGTCTTTCTTCAGTTGAAAAGAAATTAAGGTTTTTAAGGAAAACATTCCATGATTTTTCTCCATATAGTGGACTTGGGGATCAATGGGTTGATCCACATTACAGCTTCAAAGGACTCTACATGATCCCAGCTGAAGAGGCTCTTACCTAGGGAAACGATCTGTCATTTTTGGAAAAAAAAAACATTATGTACTTTTTAACCACAAATGCTCATCTTGCACTAGCTCTGCATCCATGACTTCACGCATTACATAGTCACATTGGAAAGGTCACACGATATACAGTCGGAAGTACCGACCCAATGTTTACAAAGCAAATGTGCAAAAGTCAAACGCCATTAACAAAAAAAGGTAATTTTGAAGTTGGAGGAGAAAATGAGATTTGAGAAAATTAGAGAGTTTTTCGCCTTACCCTACCTTTTTGAACCGGAGTACACAGATGAAGAACTAACCACACGTGACCTTTTCAACATGATTACATAATGTGTGAAATCATGGACACGCATTGCAGAGCTAGTGCAAGACGAGCATTTGACAATGATTTCGCTAGACCCATATTCCTCGGATGGGATTGCGTAGAGCCCATTGGAGCTGCATTGAAACTGCAGTTTGGACCATCAACCCATTGATCCCCATTGAAGTCCACTGCATAGAGAAAAATCCTGGAATGTTTTCTTCAAAAACCTTAATTTCTTTTCAGCTGAAGAAAGAAAGACATCAACATCTTGGATGACATGGGGTTAAGTAAATTTATCAGGACATTTTAATTCAGGAGCGAACTAATCCTTTAAGGATTTCACTCAGCAGAATCATCTATCAGAAAGTTCTTGCACAGTTTCAAGAGTGGTGACAGTAAGGCTGAACTGTGACGAACTATTTGTCGTTTAAAGCAGGAATGTAGGAATAATGTGTCAAGACTTAAGTGAGAGAGGCACTTACTTATAGACTTCTCCTTTATGGATCCTAAAGAGGTTCGTCTTTGAGGACGAAATGGCTCCAGACTCTGGAACTCTAAGGGGGAAGGAGGGGAGCTCAATTGCTGAGGCTCCAAAGAGTTCCTCTTCTCAGGTGCATATGTAGGGGACAGAGGCAGAAACAAGTCTCGAGAACTGAGACCCTTAACTCCTGGTTCAGGTTTTTCATAAACTGTTTCAGGTAAGGCATTACCGGGTGTCCACGTCTGCTCCTGATCCCCTTCCACATTGCAATCCTGGGTCAAATAATTGTCCAGTGCTGTGTCTGTACTCCCATTCTTGGCAAAATCAGATGGACCGCTTCCATTGCATCTGACAGGCTTGGAGCAAAGAGAGGAACTACAGTTTTCCAGTGTGCGTGATTGGAAACCATTAACGCTTGGCTGTTGAAGGTCAATGAAGGCCAACGTCTCTTGCTGACACACAGCAATGTGCTGATGCTGTTGCAGGAGAGGCCTACCTTCCCGAGAGTCGCTCAGAGCCTGGGTCTCAATTGAGCCTGGGAACCACATGTCAGAGCTCTCGCCTCTGCAATGGAACGCTTGGAGGTGAGGCTGGAAATTAAGGAGACGAGAGAATCCATAGCCGGGGAGCATGACTCAGGAGGCACATGGGTACTGCAAAACAGACAGAAAAAAAATGTAGGTATTATAACTCATGTACCCATATAACTATTCTCTTGAGAGACGCTGCATCTCCAAATTTGAGCATAGTGGAGTAGATCCCTCTGGCCAATGTTTTTCTTGTGCCAGCAGAGATTTATGCACAGTAAAGCTTGGCTCATCCCTGCAGTTCTTAGTGGATTTGGTGTTCCAGTGGGTAAAGTTAAGTCTCTCTGAACAGGCTCTGCTCTTCCCCCCGTGGCAGACTTGGCTCAGTCGCCGCCGCTGCATCTTCCTGTTCTAATTAAAGAGCGCAGCATGCAGTCCTCATCCTCTATACTTATCTACATCATTTACAGCTGGATCCCCTGCTTCTGTAGTGCAGCTTCTGCATGAAGATGTCAAGGCAGTCACATGAGGACACTCCGATCTCTCCAACTATGATAATGGGTAAGTGTCTAGTCTTGCTAGCAGCTTATACCTGAGATGGAATGCTTCACGAAAAATACCCTGACTGAAAAGGTCATCTTGGAAGAGTTTTTCGTACATATTTCCCATGATTCCAAACAGCTCTTTATTTACCCAAACAAATCTGGGTCATGGGAGAAGCAACGCTTATTAGTATTCAGTGTCTTGCCCTGAGGGACAGGCAAGCCTGAGATAGACCTGAGCTATGGCTATTAAAGCAATGAAGGTTCAGCAAACTGTCAGTGCTGATGACCCACATTTGCCTTATTTATTGACCCATGAAATAAAAAGAGATGTTTTCTAAACTTGGAAATGAAATCCACCCAAAAATGGTAGTTTGGTTGCCCCTAGGTGCCTTAAACTCTGCCTCAAAAACTCTAATGTATAACTGAACAAACCATTGTTCATCACGAAAGTTTTGAAACTATCTATTGCTAATCTTCAATCCCTCAAACAATAACTAAAGTACATCTATTTTTTTTTTTTGAGAACACAAAAGAACCTAAGTCTCCCCATCTCAATTTCCCTTTTAAAGCTGAATGTACACACAGCTAAATGCAACTGCACAATTCAACATGATCCACAAGCAAACATACTCACAAAAACACAATCTGACCCTCTGCGCTGATAAAAACTATACCCACATCTGTACAACAAACGCACTGCACAAATGGTAACCTGTTCCCCACTCTAAACAAAGGTCCCTTTATTTTTCCAGATAGAGAACGCTGTTAGGCGCACAGGAGATGTGCGATTTAGGAACTAATCTGGATTCTTTACATGCACACACAGAAGTAAAAGTTGGTGTTCTTTGTTTAAACTGTCTTTGTAAGTTATAATAAAAAAAAATTACTTTATTTCTTCCTCTGAAGTGGCTGATGATTGTGTGGGCTGTTGGATAAAGTAAGGTTTTTCTTGCTGATTATTCTTTGTCACTTAGAAATTTGTCAAATCATGCAAGCAAAACTTAGGAACCGTTGTAAAATACAACTGTACAACCCTTTACTGTGCTATACAAATTAAATGTACTGTACAAATAGCAGAAGTAAACTTGTAAGCGCTGTGCATAGCTATTACTATAACACAAATTTAATAATACTCTACATTACAGCCCATTACTATACAGCTAGTCCATACATTCAGTTTGATGTCTTTCCCATTTTACAATATTTAGTAAACTCCACCATGTAATTTTCCATGTTCTCAACATGTTATTTCCTTATGTTTTGGTCTTTGTTGTATACAATCTCCCTTGTAATTTTGGAGGGTTCCTGTAAGTCAGGGCGTCAACAAAGTAAATGAATAGAAAACTGCCATCTTCTTCTTCATTGTAGCTACAGTGTGTGATTAAAGAAAACAATGCTGCAAAAGCCCAAGTAGGCTGTTAGGAACCACATGACTCCACAAATATGTACTAAAACATCCAGCAATGTCAACAATAACAATATACTGTATAGCCATTTTTATAAATGACTATACACAATTGTTGAAATCATAATGAAAATACCAATATAACCTCAAATGTCCTTCCCCTCTTAATTTTGAGAATTTTTTGCTTGTTTGAGCACAGGGTCTGACAGTGTGGTGTCATAGGCTTATGTTTGTATGTTATATTGCTCTGAAGCAGGCTGACACCGCTGGTCTAATTGGCCTGTGACAGAGAGCCTAGATCCGGGGTGCATCATGGCATCTGCATTTCACACTCAAACAACTCATTTTCAGCTGCTGCAACTTGATAACAATATGCAAGGCATAACAAACAAAAAATGTCTGATAAGTCAAACATTAAAGGGATGAATATTTTGGCTTTAACTAACTCATCATGACTTCTTTTTGATCACTTTGGTCAACAGTTTGGTCGCTCCAAACCTGAAGGTTTTGATGATGAATTTTAGTTTGGAAGTATGGAAAAGAACCGTGAAGATTATTCAAAAAGTCTTATTTTATGTTCCATGAATGCAGAATGCAGATTTAGCAGAATATGATTAGTAAATAATGACAGAATTTACATTTTTAACTGAACTATATCTTTAATAGTTTCCTGGCATGACGTAGCCTTAAAATAAACAGCACTTTTATTGTGAAAGGTTAATACTTAACTTTTAAAGCTAGACAGACTGTGGACCTAATTTTAAGCAACTTTGTTTGCTTCCCTAAGAATTTTCTATTGATAATATAATGGTTTACTTTATAATGGACAACCTAATTTGTAAAAGTATTTTTCTAGAAGAATTATAGAGATTATTATGCAAGCCTGTTTCCGCCATTGTAATAATTGCAACTTTTTATCTTTTTCTTTTTAACTTTTATTTTCACTTTTTTTCTCAGAATTTTTCAGTGATACAAACTCGCAATTCTGACTTTTTTTCTCAGTTGTGAGATATAACCTTGCAATTGCGAGTTACAAAGTCAGAATTTTGGTGATACAAACTCGCATTTCTGATATTTTTCTCAAAATTGTGAGATATAGACTCACGATTATGAGTTATAAAATCAGAATCAGTCAGAATTGGGTGATCCAGACTCACATTTTGACTTTTTTTCTCAGTTGTGACATATAACCTCGCAATCGCAAGTTACAATATTAGAATTAGGTGACACAAACTCACAATTCTGACTTTTTTTCTTAGAATTTGGTGATACAAAATCGCAATTCTGACTTTTTTTCTCAGAATTGTGAGATATAGATTCGCGATTGCGAGTCATAAAGACAGAATTTGGTGATCCAGACTTACATTTTTGAGATATGACCTCACAATTGCAAGTTACAATGTCAGAATTAGGTGATACAAACTTGCATTTCTGACTTTTTTTCTCAGAATTGTGAGATATAACATTGCAATTGTTAGTTATAAAATCAGAATCAGGTGATACCAACTCACAATTCAAACTTTTTTCTCAGAATTGTGAGATATAGACTCACGGATGCGAGTTATAAAGTCAGAATTGAGCGATACAAACTCACAATTCTGAGAAATGAAGTCAGAATTGTGTGATATAAACTCACAACTCTGAAAGTCAGAATTGTGAGATAAAGGGTGAGTGAGGACATCTGGAGGTGAAGAACACTTCTTTGTTTGTGTTTGGTGTGGGGCCTGATCCCTCAAACTGCCTGAGGCCTTCCTCCACCTACTCCATCAAGACAGACACTGAAATCCCTTTTCACATTCACAAAGCATTGACATTGCCCTCAACCCTCTCAACCCCAACACAACAGAGAGAGAGTGAGAGAGAAGCCCACAGGTGTAACAATGCCTGGTTTAAGGTATTACTCTGACAAGCTGAGCTTCTTTAGACCACCTTGAACCCCATGGTCTCATCTCAAAGAAAAATGTTACCACATCTTCAGGACATCTGTGCACTCACCTTCTTTCAACATTAACACCTCCCATAGTAGACACACCCAGTCAAATACAGGAGCGTTATGCACACAAGCGGTAGTGCTGAGTGTGGAAACAAAGAACCATTATTACAATGCTTCTAAGTTTTTTACATCCATAGGATATCTAACATTGATTTACATTGATTTATTGATCTACAAATCAACTAATAACCCAAAAAGCATCAACAAGGAAAAAAGTCAAAAAACATCTAAGAAAGAAAATCAAAGCAAATTTCATCAGTAAAAGTGCTTAAAATCAACCTAACCCAAATATGTTTTTTGTGTTATTTTGAGCAATTCCTTAGTACATGTTATTCCAAAGAAAATAGTTTGCCGTCTTAATTTTTAAATCAAAACAAAACTTACTCTTTTTCTGAAATAATTTAGCACATCCCTCGACGATACCTACTGGATGTTAAACAAAAGCAAAATAAGTCTTCAGGCATTGTTACTGCTAACTCACATTCGGTCAATCAGATGTGTAATGCCTACGTTTAGAGATCCAATCAATTGCCAATAGATAAAATCAAGTCCCGCCCTACAGTTTACACTTGGAAATACATCAATAAAATGGGTTGCAAATATCTCTTTGTCAGGTCACGGTATCATGATTTACAACTAAAATTGCATGACACTCACTAGCTCTGCTGATGCTTGCAAGATTTATACAGCTCAATCAGTTCTTTGACGTGCCGTTAAATTTGTCACATTGCGAAGATGACCTACTTTCACCATTCTATTAACGTCATACTCATTCACGCTCAACTTCCTGTTTTCTTTCACTCACTGCTCAAGAGGTGAACTGAGTCAGGCGAATGCTCCCCCTCCCTTTGCTTTATAATATGGACAGGTAAAGACTAGTCACTCAGAGCAGCTTGTTTTGAAATGTGATCGCTACACTGCTTAAACTGCGAGACTGACCATGCAGCAGACTGAAAACAGCACTTGCAACATTTAAACATGCAGATATAACCATTTTAATGCAAAGGTGGTGTTTTAGTTATTACAAATGCAAAAACATAATACTAAAATAAATACAGTTCATGCATAAATCTACTTTTTTTAACTTTACACTTTCCAAAAAAATTCTGGGAAAATTGCCACATAATACCTGTGCTGCTGCAAGATTTTCTCTGAGAGACTGTATTCAGGTCAATCCATGTAATAAAACTCACACAAATTGTTTTATTCACATTAAGTCCAAGCCAACCGAGTGCCTGAAAAAGCCTGCGGGCTGTGTAGCTAAACAGGTGTGCGCAGAGCAGAGCCAAAGAAAGGCCTTTTACACATACCTGCAGGGCTTGGCTTTTTCAGGATCACTTTTCATAGACAAACATAAACATGCGCACCATGCAAAAAAACAAAACTCATCCACACTTGCACTGACACACATTTTAAAGCATGAAGTAGACAAAAATGTGTCAAGATAGACACTCCTCCTGTCATTAAGAGTTTAATAGCTTTTTATAGACAAACGTTCCTGTGTTTTGAAACCAAAGGACAAATAAAAAGTGGTAGTGCCTTCCAACACATTACAACAATCATAACCTGTTTCTTTTATAGTATAGTCTGGAAATCCATTGGGTGTTTGTTAAAAGCAAAATGAGGACACAATAAAAATGGTTAACCATTAAGCCTTTTGTGAGCTGAAGAAAAGCAAGTTCATTATCATGGTCGACCCCCACTCGCAATAAAGATCTCTGACACTTTCCACATTCCCCAAATAACTACGCTTCTGTCATTCCACTTAAATTGCCCAGTAAGCTGTACCCGAGTACAAACAAAGAGTCTCGTCTGTCTGAGCTCACGCAACAAGAACAGGCCTTATTTGTGTGTCTGCATCCTATCTGTGCTGACCATTGGGGGAGGCACTAATAGTGTGCAGTCACACAAACAAGGTCTGTTCTTATTGCTCCCCAAACCTCCTCCGTCACCATCTGTTCATTCTGCAGGTGAGCTCTGCTGTTTTTTCAGCCCCTACAAGCCCTTTAAGGCCGGTCAGACTAACAGAGTTGAGTGAAGGGGCTTTAGATACCCGTTCCTCCCCGAGTGGCCCTGTTGACCTGAATTCGCTAAGCTAAAAGAGGGTAAGTGAGGAGAAAATGTAGTTGCACGCTAAAATCGAGGATGGAGTAATACTGGGTGTGGCATGGCGTCCTTTTTCCCCAGACTGCAACTTTGGTACATGTAGGTGCAGATACAGAATCAGCATGTCGCCTCCAACTGACAGGTGATGGGGCAGGTGCTCCGTACGCAGGACAGACGATGGGAGGAGGGGGAGGAGTTCGAGTTTGCGTTATGGGGTAAAATTAACTTTAAATCAGTCTCAGAAATTGCATGCATTACACTTAAAGGGATAGTTTACCCAAAAATGAAAATTCTGTCGTTAATTACTCATGACATTCCAAACCCGTAAGACCTTCGTTCATCTTCAGAAAACAAATGAAGATATTTTTGATGAAATCCGAGAGCTTTCTGACCCTGTATAAAGTAGACAGCAACACAACTACCACGTTGAAGGCCTAAAAAGGTCATAAGGACATCGTCAAAATAGTCCATGTGACATCAGTGGTTCAACCGTTATGTTATGAAGCTATGAGAATACTTTTCGTGTTCAAAGAAAACAAAAATAACGACTTTATTCAACAAGTTCTCTTTCATGTCAGTCACCATGTGTTCAAGAGAGTACCACGACACACGCGTGAGGTGCTGCTGATGCAGAAGTCGTCAAACAATACAAATAACTATTCCTGACATGATAGTGACAAAAAGTACCGTGGTTGTACCATTATGACTGAATATCAGGGAAACCAGGGTACTGAATGATTACCATAGTTATATAACAGGGCATGTGGGTCAATGGCATACAAAGAGTGTCCACGATAAAGGAAAGTAAAATGTCATATGGTGTAACCATGAAGTAAAAAGTCACATTTTCATCAAGTGAATGTGTCCTAACTGCATGCGACGCAACAAGATTCCAGCAACAAGCAATCTGGCTGTCCACACCAGACGTGACAGAATCACTCTAAACAGCCATTAAGAAAAGCACACTGCACTCCCAACAAAATGGACAAGTTTATAATCAAATTAATAAATATTAAACCTTTTTAACATTAAATTAACACGGATAGTTCCAGGCCTTGATTCTGCTTGAGCTGCGTTCAAAGCTGTTGTAAATTACTCTACAAACATACACCTTTGTTTATGCCTGTGTGTTGCTCGGCAACCACTTTGTTTAGTTTCTGAGGAACTACATTGTTTGGCATAAGAATAATGTTTTTATTATTACACTTAATTTGCTCTGTTTTATTTTGTGAAACCTTACTATGTATAAGGAATAAAACGGAATAAGCCCAGTGAAGCCGTGGTTTACAGTGAATTTATAACAGCTAAGGGGGTTTTCCGCTTCGCGTTGTGCCTAACAATGCCCCTTAGCTCTTATAAATTCACTGTAAACCCCGGATTCTTGGTGCTTAACAGACCCCTTAAACTGTGCAGTGAGTTTGTTGGGGGGGTAATTGAGAATGAATGGGGGAAAGTCAGGTGAGAGGAGACAATGCCTCCATCACGATATAATTGGATATGACTGGTTATGTTTGGCTGTGATTGATTCATAAATCCCACCTCTTGTATTTGTGCGCGTTCCGCGTTCGCAAATCAGTCTGAATGAAGAATATAATGGGGTTAATGTAAAGACTAATTAAAAAACGTAAGTCACACTTATAACCACTTTTTACATCAAAATAAAACTTGAAATGGCATGAAAACACTATCTGTGGGAGTTTTTGGTGAGTAATCATAAGTACATCCCCATGTCTGAGACCAATATTTACCAAGCTTTGATGACTGAGCCAAAAAATAGTTAAATGTTAACTTTTAACATCATAGAATCGTATTCAAGTTATTCTGTGTATAAACTGCAATTTTCATGTATTTTTGAACACAAAAAAATAGCATCTTCTCATTGACCCTAAAGAGTAAAAAGAGTGTGTTTTCCTCATACGCATACCAGTTTAGTTGTTTTGTTACTAAACATGTCGTGCCACCTATTGCTCCCTTCAACTGTTCTTATCTCTACCAGCATATATGAGTGATCCAGACCTGCTGAGAACTATGAGATTGCAATGAGTCATACAAACACACATAGACTGGCACGGCCAAGCTGGAGGAGTGGCAAGCCGCAGGTTACGATAGACATTCCTAGGGTCTGGCCGCCCCCACTGTCTCTCTGATGTTCATATCTGCCAACATGTGAACTAAAGCAAAGCACCATCTAACCACACCCTGTGGGATCTATCCATGCTCAAACACACATCCTAAAAGCTCACCCCTCTTACAAATTCAGTGTCTTCATGGGTCTTTAATTATAGATGTCAGTGGATATGAAGTAAGAGTTTCACCGACAATTGATAAAGGTCACCAGGTGTATAAAAATCACCTGATCTCACTCCATTCAAAAAGCACCCATATTTGAGGGATATAATCATTCTAATACCAAAAGGATATCTCTTACACATCCACTGGTATTACGCAGCAAATGCAGACAATGGTTTGTGAGGCTATACAGGATGAGAATGAATAAGCCAGGGAGATTTTATTGTGACCTGATACTTTTTTTGTTTACCCCACATCCTCATCTGGGCATTTACTCATGACTCTAGATCTCAATTTCCAGCCAAATGACCTGAAGCTGTATATTATGAAGCCAGTTTAAGCTGAAGGTTTCTGCTTTTTAATAATAATTTTGTCTGGGCAGCCGGGATAATTGCTATTCCTGCACAGCAGTGTAAAAAAGAACATAAAGCCTTCCATCAGACAGGTGCTAAGTCATAAAGAGGACGTCGCACCCTCCCGCTCAGAAAGAAAAGAAAACACTCTCCAAAACACATGCTCCACACATGGCATGGCACGATCAATCTGTATGACCTTATGTGAAAACAGACAACAAAGTCATAAAGATGATGCAACCGCACTCTATGAATCAAGACTTCATTTAGTCTGGATTTATGACAGCTGAGTAATTAATCAAGCTAGTAGACAGATTTCCTTTAAAACAGATGTAGACAAACTATTGTTTTTACTGGAAGAACTGCTGTGGTGCCATGGTGTTTTCATAACTTCCCATCAGTGTTGTTATTGTTAACTAAAAAAAAAAAAAGCCCTTGAAGAAAAATTAGAAATGTTAAACTTACTGAAATAAGTTTAATTTCTAAAATCTAAAATTCTAAAATAAATGACTAAATCCAGCATAGCATATAAATAATACTAAAATAACATTACATATTTTTAATATTCCTAAAATAAACATAAAATGAAACTATATATATGAGCAATATCACACTTGTAGCACAGCTGTGCGGCTGTGATTCAGCCGTAGGTAATCAAAATGTGCCAATATACAGCCATATCACACTGCTACGAATGTGATTTATACAACAGTTCACCTGCACAAGTGTGTAAGTACATAAGAAACAAAAATGGAATGTCTTTAAAAAATCTCTTATGTGCGAAGCGTCTTTTCGGAGCCAGCGGCAAATTCCAGAAAATCTGGCCGAGGTAAGGCTGCTCTCGGCGGGTTCATGAGTGCTGAACAGCAGTGTTGCCAAGACCGCGGTTTTCCTGTGGAATTGGGCTACTTTAACACTGTTGCTGTGGGTTGTTTTTCATGTCTGCGGGTTTAAGCGACCTTAAATTTTCCCAGGGGAATACCGCCAAAAATGCGCGTTTTACCCCTTAGAACTCCACTTAGAACCACCATAACACGATTGGGCTAGTCTAGTACTCGCCTAAAAAAACTCTTAAAACTGCATTCCTTTAAAACAGTGTTATTTATAAAATGAGGGCGGATTTGGACATCCAGCATGACACAAGCGGAGTGATACAATCAATGAAACGGTTGGAGTTCTGTTATCACTAGAATATTGCACACCTCCCACCTAATCAGATTTGGGGACTAGACATGTTATATAAACTGGAAATATATATGTAAAATGTTTTTCTTCAAGGAGAACACCCTGTTAAACACTAAAATGAATAATAAACCCTATCAATATGTTCCAAACATTTCTTATCAAACCCTTCCAAAAACAAATTATCTGGACTTTGATATCCACAATTATTTTATAGTTTTATATTCTTTTACTGCACATCAACAGTGATCTCATTTGTGTCAATTTTTTTATTCTTCTAAGAAATCGATATGGAACAAAGATAATTTGTAAATGACAAATAAGGAACTTAATTAGGTTTTACGAGCTCTGAAAAAGCAACATCAATGCATATGTCTTCATTCCTATGCTAAATACACAATTCAATATATATAAAACACATCCCAAAAAATTGTATCAGCAAGAAAATCCACTTCCAAAAAAAGGAGAGATGCATAAAGTAAAACTGACCAGCACAAATCCCAACAAAACAGACATTTCTGTATTGCTTCTCACAGTAGAGCACCCCAACATTGAGTTCATGAGTGTTCTGCCATCTATCCATGTGCAGTTCTTTTACAGCGTGTTCTAGACATGCAGTCACCTGCCCCTCACATCAACAGAAGCTCACGCATGCACACACTTACCATCTCTGCTCCCTGCAGCAGTCGGATATTCAGGGCTCATATCCTGCTCAATCTATCGCGCTATTATGCATGCAACATTAAGTAGTTTTCAAGCGTTCGGTAGCACAGGCATATTTGCATGTGATTTGATGTCTGTTAGCAGGGCCGGAGGGCAGTGTTTTTGCTTGCTCTACCAGGATTTTATAAACTGGACCATATCCCAGGTGTATCATGAGATTTGCCTATGCAGGTGATGAGTGGCAAATCAAAACATTATACTCCATGCATGAGCAAATGTTTAAAGGAAAAACAAAAAAAACTCTGGCAGTACAACCAGCAGGACAGATATAAATGATAATGATAAATTTAGTGACCTTAAAAATTCACTGTGTCACCCAGTAAACAGAAAGCAGTCGCAATTCTGTTGGAAGCAACATTACAATGTAGTAACAATAGGCAAAATAAAGCTTCAGCTACTTCATTAAACATTTTATTTAAATGTACACTCTTAAAAATTAAGACTCTTCTTGGCATTGATGGTTCAATAAAGAACTTTGAACATGCATGGAGCCTTTCAAATGCAGAAAAGGTTCTTTAGACTTTTTAAAGTGTGACAAAACCAGTCTTAAGTAGCACAGGTATATTTGTAGCAATAGCCAAAAATAAAATAAATAAAACTGTATGGGTCACAATTATCGATTTTTCTTTTATGCCAAAATCATTAGGATGTTAAGTTAAGATCATGTTCCATGAAGATATTTTGTAAATTTCCAACTGTAAAGATTAGTAATATGCTTTTCTAAGAACTTCATTTGAACAACTTTAAAGGTGATTTTCTCAATATTTAGATTTTTTTTGCACCCTCAGATTCCAGATTTTTAAAAATAGTTGCATCCAAATATTGTCCTACCCTAACAAACCATACATCAAAGGAAAGCTTATTTATTTAGCTTTTAAATTATGTATAAATCTCAATTTGTAAAAAAAGGACCCTTATGACTGGTTTTGTGGTCCACAGTCCAAAATGTTTTTTTAAGAACTGTTCACTGAATGGTTCTTTAGGGAACCAAAAATAGTTCTTCACTGCAAAAACAACCCTTTGGAGCCTTTATTTTTAAGATTGAGATCACTATTTTCATATAAACAACAATTTGAATGAACCTGAATTGAAAAAACTGATATGAATTTCATGCTTTCTGCATGCATGAAGTCAACAGGTTTGTGTTAAACCTGATATCCATGTTTTCCAGCATGACTAAAATCTTGACTAAAAGGAATCTTGAGCTTCAAAGGAAAGCAAGAACACCTGACTGTCTGTACAAAAAAATACAGAAATAGTTCAGAATCTGAAATAATCTCTGCATTGTTTTTTTTTTTGTTTGTTTTCAAACAAAATTTTTTCAATAGATTCTGAATTCCAGATTTTCAGTGTGGTCTCACACTGTTAGTTCACTGCATAGTGTAACACAAATACACCGTCTTTCCTCTAAACATGATCTAAAATGCAACAGATCTCCACAGAATTCGATTTAATGTACAAAAAAGCAGTACCTCATTTGTATTAGTGGACTGTGGGCTGGATGGGGTCCAACTCCAGTGTGCAAATCCAAGTCATCCAGGATTGTGGCTGAGGTGTTATAATGTCCATGACTGCCTTGTGTTCCTCTCGGTTACTTTGTTTCCCCTCAGCTGCACTTTAAACTCAGTCAACCACGCTGCAGCTTGAGCCCAGATGATCCAAGTGTTCTCTTCAATCCCCTTCACACACAAAAACACAGTTGACAATAGACAAATAAATCCCTACTAACTGTTCTAGCTACTCAAAAACACAGATTTCTCCTCCATATCGTTCCTTTTCCCTCATATGTCCCCCTCTCTCCAGCAACAAATGAAGACAGACATTTGTCCTCCTCTCTCGCGCTGTCTCTGGCTCCCTCTTGCACTTATTTATGGTTTTATTTCTAACACCTGCCAGCAGAGGAAAAGGAGAGAGGCGCAAGCTGTCGTCTGGTTCAGAGGAGAGTCCTTCCTGCCAAGGAGGGAGAAAGAGCATGAGTGTGTGTGTGTGTAGGTCTGGATTCCTGTGTGTCAACAGCAGTACTTTGCAAGTGGATAGCAGGCGGTCGGTTAGGAGGGTTAGTTTGGTGGGGGCGTGAGATAGAGGGTGGGAAGAAGACTGTATGCGAATATCCCTTCATGTATGCGAGTGTGTGCATGTGTGTGTGTGTATAATTAGGTAAGTATCAGTTTGAAGCTAGCAGGTAGCTGAGAGGGCATGCCGAAACTTACTCAGATATGCTCTTTAAATCTTCTTAACTCCTCTCGCTTTTGCACACCTCATTTATTCACTTTAGAAGAACCGAATGAGTCGTTTATCAACCATGCAAGCATGTGTGAAAGTCTAGAAGATCGGCAAAAAATATCAGTGGTAAACAAAACCTATTCGTGCTTATCTCCAGCCAGGTTATTTCACATTAAAGACTGTTCTGGGTCACTACCGCAGGTGACGAAGAACATGGACTCCGTTATTAATTAGCAAAAGGGCTGCTGTCCACGTTGCATATTTTAGTATCTTGACATGTACCAACCAACCCTTCCTGCAGGCTGAACAGCGTAGGAACGCACAGCAATCATAACAATCAAAAAATGAAGGAGAGCAAGAGAGAGAGAGAGAGAGAGAGAGAGGGGAAAAAAAGTCAGAGCCTGAGGCGATGGAGATTCTTTTTCGTTTTTTTGAGTGGGTGGGGTTTGAGACAAATCATTATCAGAACACCTGTCTGCTTCTGACTTTAATAAATCAGTTGCTTGTTCCATCCGTTCCACAAAAAAAACGTCCAAGTAGTGGAAGTTTTTTGGTTGGTGAAGGGTTTCAAAGGGGCAGGTTGCTTGCACAATGCTTGATGGTTTGATCGAATTAAGTGGAATGTGAGAAGCAGAGATCTTCTGCAGAAAGTAGAGCTGAAAAGTAGGGCAGAAGTTGCCTACATGGATGTGTTAACCAAAGATTAAGGATCTGAAGCGTTTGCCAGCTGGCATTGGCTTTCGGCTCTGGAACACAGAACTTCAGTGGCTTAGTATTAGTGTTGTCTTGTTCACCTTTCTAACTTGTTCAAGCATATCATTTTCATTTTTGTTCAAGCTAACAATTTTTGCACAATTAGGCATTGTTCGATAGGATAGGAGGAATTAGAAATAAAGAGTAGTTTGGCAAAAAAAAAAAATCACATTCTGTAATCAGTTACTTCACCTAATGTAGTTGCAAGACAAACTTATTTTTTCTATACAAACGGAGATGTTTGAAAGAATGTTCAAGCTGCTGTTTTCCATACAATTAAAGTGAATGGTGAACACCAAAATTTTCAGTGACTAATGATTTACATTTCATTTTGCTCATTACGCAATCTATCCATATGGCTTCTAGATCTGCCAAAAATGAAAATTCTGTCATTAATTACTCACCCTCATGTCGTTCCAGACCTGTTAGACCTTCGTTCATCTTCTAAACACAAATTAAGATATTTTTGATGAAATTCGAGAGCTTTCTGACCCTGCATAGACAGCAACGCAACCACATTTAAGGCCCAGAAAGGTTGTTAAAATAGTCCATGTGACATCAGTGGTTCAACGTTAATATTAAGAAGCTACGAGAATACTTTTTGTGTGCAAAGAAACAAAAATAATGACTTTATTCAACAATTGTTCAAGACGGTACCATGACGAATGCGTGTAGTGCTGCTGACATAGGAGCCGTCGTTCTGAACCCGGATGCACTGCGACATTTTTGCAAGCAAAGGATATATAGCATATCAAAAATATGTTAATTTGTGTTCTGAAGATGAATGAAGGTCTTGCGTTTGGAACAACATAAGGGTGAGTACTTAATGACAGAATTTTCATTTTTAAGTGAACTGTTCCTTTAAGAAGTTAGGCTATGCAATTAACAAAAACAAAAAAATATAGCTGCAAGCAGCGATTAGGCGGTTCAAGCATTTTAAAGCATTTAAACACATATGAAAAAATACATTATATAACAAGCCTTTTTTTGCAAATATAGGTAATTTACCACAGAAATACTGTTTTGTAACATTTATGACTGTTATAGTGCCAGCTGTGGGCCAACCTCCTTAAAACATTGAATGTTTTTTTGGGGTTTTTTTTAGAATCACCTGTCGCATGTGCTCACCAAGTTTTGTGAAGTTTTCGGTTTTCCTTTAGGCTTTATAGGATTCTAGGTAAATTTGGACAGGCCCCATTTCTAAACAACCCCATATAGCTTCCCAAAGGGTAAATTTCAACATTTTTTTTATAATTATTGACCTAGAGAGTTCAGAGAACTGTACTGGAGTGTTTTTTCCAGATTGAGCGAAAAACCTAGGACTAGTTTGCAAAAGTAGATTTTTTACATCTCAATCATTTAACAAACGATTTGATTGACAGCAGTGGTTCTAAAGGCAAAGTTGTCCAGAATGAGGAGCTCTGTCATATGATATGAATATCGCGTGTATGCACGAAAAACCACACAATCCACAATTGTTTATGCCCTTGAAAAATGTGATATTGCCCAGTGGCCAATTTCTGTCAAATTTCCCACAGACTTTTGGGGCCATGAGTCAAACAGGCCCACTGAGTTTTGTTCCGATCAGCCTCTATTAACCATGTCTAGGCGCTCAAACTTCATTGGCCAATGGCGGCCATGTTTTGTTGAGATGCACAAATGTCCTTACAGACACTTGTGGCACTTTGGCCAAAGTGCACATCAATTTTCATGTTGATAGGACAAATGGTTGCGTAGGTATAGCTAATTTTGTTTTTTTTTCCCTCTTATAGCACCACCAAGTGACCAAGCTGTGTTTTTTTCACTTCTGCTGTAAGTGAAACTGGATCATGAATGATTTGCGCGAACATAGACGATATATGTAGATCGGGAGGCACATTTCCTTCACAAACAAACGTAATCCACTGCATCTTCAGCAGCTCAGATGATGGCAGTAAATGACGACCACTATGTTCATTATTACATCCAGCAACACAACACCTCAGTCGTGTTCTTGTCTAACTTACATCCCTGCTCCGGCATCAAAACATGGAGGTTGGACTGTTACAACTGATCTGAGGTAAGACTATCGACTATCGTGGGAGCGGCCTCCGTGGGTGTGAAGCCACAACGACAGGCATCTGAGAACAGCTCGATTTGAAAAAGGGAATATTATTTTTACAGATTAATTAAAAACCACTGCATGGATTTTTATCATTATAGGGTAGATTTGTACATACACTGCCAACACACATTAATGTTCAAACAACATGTAAAAGTGAACTTAGCATCCGATGACCCATTTAACATAATGAGTTTGGCAGAAATATCTCATTCCGTTCAGGAGTTATAGGCATTTTACTAAAAGTGGCCCTGCCCCTTTCAAAAGTTTTGGCGTCCCTTTACGACGGTGAGTCAAAAGTTGTGGGGTTTTTTTTGATAATTATAGTCATTCGCTTTCCAGAAAATCTTTCTGCACTGGTTTGGTTCCAACCTTGGACTAGTTCACAAAAACTCCAAAACACCAGAAAATTTTGCCAGGCTCACAATCGAATCTGAGGCACAAGTTTTGTCCAGCGTGAACCAAGGATTCCAACGACATAACACTTGAGCCTGCGACTGACACTTTTTTGGTACTTTTGACCGCTGTAGCACCCCCGTCAGGCCAATTAGGGTGAGCCTTGTTGGTGGTGAGTATCATCAACCCTCCATGTTTCAGGTCTCTACGACTTTCGGTTTGGTCTGCACGATCAGTTTTACGTGGGGATCGCCGACCCATGACCATTTTAACAATTACAATAGGGTTTCAGTACTACCTGCTTGAACCCCTAAAAATCGAAATCAACTGTGATTTAATCAAATAAATACATGCACTGCACTTTTCAGAGCAACTCATGAGCCAGTGGTTCTACCAGCTTGTTTTGCAGGAAATGCTGGTCTACACAAACTCATCTTTGCAACAACTGTCTGGCTTGCTTATGCTGTGCATTTAGGAACAGAACATTAGCCAACCATCTTTCCTAATTTGTAATGAGAAGCGCTCATAAGGCTGTTTTTTAAGACATGGTCATATCAATAAATCACTAATTTTTTGCCAAATGTCAAGCCCTACAAACAAAGCACAGCAAACCTTTTGTGTGTGTGTGTTTTTTTTTTTAAGGCATTAATCAAAATTGAGTTTTATTATCAGAATTTTTTTTGCCCTAATAATGCCACACTATTTAGAATATTTGGAATATAATGCACAGGTCTTATGGATCACTTATGATCCTTTTTATACTGTTTATTTGAAGCTTGACAGCCCCTGATCATCATCTACTTTCACTATACGGTAGAGAGCAGTGTCAACGCGTCTCCTTTTGTGTTCCGCAGAACAAAGAAAGCCATGTTTATTTTCAGTGACATGAGTTTTTCATTTTTGGCTGAACAATCTTTTTAAATCCTGTCCTCCAGCATGTAAACACTTGAATGGTTTTTGAACGGTTATTGAAACTAGCTTTATTTTAAAACATAATTCCTTAAACAGCCCGGAGATAGACATGACAAATGCAAACATATTAAGGTATTATTTAGAGAAGCATTTCGCGCTAACACAATGTATAATAGGCTTCTTGATGTCTTTCACAATGTTCATTTTGTCGGTAGTACAAATATATACTTTAGTATTAATGTAGAAAAGCAAACTTCCCTTTCCTCCCACTAAATCCGAATAGGAATACATCATTTATCGGAAGGGCAGAGAGAGTGAGATGTGTAGGTGATCACGTGTCTTAGTATAGTCGGAGCCAGAGGAAGTCATATGTAAACAGCCGTTTGATTAAGTAGAGGTGGTAGTGAACAATTTTGGCATAGACCTCTACATTTTGAAATGCATGCTCACAAACGCACACACACATACATCCACTCAATTAACCACCACAAAACCAAGCCAAGTTTCAGTCCAAGTGCAATTTTTTTTTTTTTTTCAAAACAAATCCCTCTTGGATCACTTCTGAGGGTGGAAAGTGTTTTCTTAGCGACTATGCCCCCTTCTGGAGAAGCCCCTGCCCTGCAGGTCAGTCTCATGTAGCGAGGCGCTTCGCTTGCTTCAAGGACCAGCGTACAAGGAGAAAAGCAGAGAAATAAGAAGAAAAAAGATGTACATTGTTTAGAGGCATCATCAGTTAATCACAAAATTGTATTAAAGGGATGGTTCAGCCAAAAAATAAAATAGTTCCCAAAATTGTTATCATTTACTCACGCTCAAGTTGTTCCAAACCTGTATAAGTTTCTTTCCTCTGCTGAGCACAGAAGGAAATATTTTAAAGAATGGTGGTAACCAAATGGTTGATGGTAGCCATTGATTGTGTTTTTTTTCCATACTATAAAAGTCAATGGCTTATGGAAGCCATAAAAAAAGTCTTTTTGTCTCAGAATTGCTTGATAGAAACTCACAATTGTGAGGTAAAAACTTGAGTTTATATCACACAGTTATGACTTTTTTCTCAGAACTGTCAGATGTAAACTCACAATTGCCAGTTATAAAGTCAAAATTGGGAAATATAAATTCAATTCTGATATCTTCCCAGAATTGCGTGATATAAACTCACAATTGCAAGAAATAAAGTCAGAATTGTGAGATAAAAACTTAATTCGGATTTTTTTTTCCTCGCAAGTGTGAGTTTATATCACACAGTTCTGACTTTTTTCTCAGAATTGTCAGATACACACTCGCAATTGTTAAATCAGTTGTAAAGTAAGAATTGCAAAATATAAACTGAATTCTGACTTTTTTCTCAGAATTGCGTAACAAACACAACTGCAAAAAAATAAAGTCATAATTGTGAGATAAAAATTCTGAATTTTTCTCTCACAATTGGGAGTTTATATCACCCAATGATGACTTTTTCTCAGAATTGTCAGATATAAACTCGCAATTGCAAGAAATAAAGTCATAATTGTGAGATAAAAATATGAAATTCTGAATTTTTCTCTCACAATTGAGTTTATCACGCAATTATGACTTTCTCAGAATTGTCAGATATAAACTCACAATAAGTTATAGTCAGAATTGCAAAATATAAACTCAATTCTGACTTTTTTTTCCCAGAATTGCATGTTGCAAAATAAGAATTGAGATAAAAACTTGAAATTCAGATTTTTTTCCTCGCAAATGTGTTTAATCACAGTTCTGACTTTTTTTTTCAGAACTGTCAGATACACACTCGCAATTGTTAAATCAGTTATAATCAGAATTGCGAAATATAAACTAAATTCTGACTTTTTTTCTCAGAGCTGCATGACAAACTCACAACTGCAAAAAACTGTCATAATTGTGAGATAAAAATGTGAAATTCTGAATTTAGTTTATTGAATTTATATCACGCAGTTATGACTTTTTCTCAGAACTGTCTGATATAAACTCACAATTGCGAGTAATAAAGTCAGAATTGTGAGATAAAACTCGCAATTCAGAATTTCTCGCAATTGCGAGTTTATATCTCACAATATTGAAAAAAATTAGAAAATTTTAAAAATTACGAGTTATAAAGTCCAATTTTGAAGGGGGAAAATATGTTCTCAAAAATGTGAGTTTATATCTCACAGTTCTGACTTTATAACTCGCAATATCTCAAAAGTCACTATAATTCGCAATTCTGAGAAATAAACTCACAATTTTTAAGAAAAAAAGTCAGAATTGCGACTTTATGTCTCACAACTGCAACTTTTTTTAACACAATTTTAAGTTTATATCTCACATTTCGGAGAAAAAAAATAGTCCAAATTGTGAAATAAAAAGTCAGAATTAACATCTTTTTTATTCAGTGGCAGAAACAGGTTTCCATAATTGCTTCCAGCAACTTTTTGGTTACCAGCATTCTTCAGAATATATCTTCAAATGAACAAAGAGACTCATACTGGTTTAAAACAATTTGAGAAAGTGTTGATGGAATATTAATTTTTGGTTGAGCGATCCCCATTTTAGTTTAATATCCAGAGACAACTATATAACAAGTCTTAATTTTATTTTGGGGACAAGACAACAAACACAGCGGCCTGGTCAGAACACTGAGACGTACACACCACACCACCAAAGACATAAAGACAGCTAGGTCTGTTTCTAAACTAAAGTAAGAAAAATACATTTTAAAATACAATTTAGTTAATAAAAAATACGGCCTAGAACAAGGATATAACCACCACAGCCACTGAGGACCTGGCAATATTCAGAATGGTGGTTGATGAATATGAATTTTTCAATGGCAGACTCTTAAACGTTTACATTTGGTTCCCCATAATCTTGAATATTTGATCATGTCATTGCTCAAGAATCCAGTGCACATAGCCAAATATACACTCTGACCTCAAGCAGAAGCAGCATCCTAACACATTTTCCAGAAAAGTGGGTTGAAAATGTTTTGATCTTTTTCCCCCCCTCTACTTTTCAGAATATGTGGAGTACATAAACCAGGGCAGTAAAATTTTTTTTAAAAAGTACCGCTAATACCAAGGTCTTTGCTCCACTTTTATTAGAGTGCTAGAACTATGTCATCCAATCATTTCATTTCATTAAATATATTTTAGTTACAACAGAGAGAAATAGGAATAAAAAGAAATGGCAAATTAAAGGAAAATAGCATTAAATTTATCATGACATTTACTTATTGAACTAAAGTAAACTTTTCCCTAAACGCCACTACACGCCACTGTTTAAAAGTTTAGGGTCATTAAAATATTTTAATGTTTTTGAAAAAAGTCTCTTTAAGGCTCATCAAAGCTGCATAAAAATACAGTAAAACAGCAGTATTATGAAACATTAGTACAGTATGAAACACCTGTTTTCTGTTATTTTAAAATGTAATTTATTCCTGTGTTGCAAAGCTGAATTTTCAGCAACATTAGCCACTGCACCGCCATATTGGTATATTCCCATACATTCTATTAAATGAATAGATAATCATACGATTTCAATTAGAAAACATCACCTAAAAAGTTGGACATGAAGCCTTATTTCCAAGATGATGCACAGTGAGCTCTGAATTCCAATACAACATAGAGCAATACAGAGGCGTGTATTGTATTATTTATTGTATATTTGAATCAATTTCTGATACTAATACCATATGTTTGTTTAATATTTCCTGCATAATTAGGTACATACAGAAATAGATTTTGTGTTGGATCGGTTACTTGTGTTGGCAAATGTGCAGCTTTGTAACCTGGCTGACTTCAGTTCAGTAAACTCAAAAAAAAGTTTATTCAACTTGAAATGTTAAATTATATTAAATGACAACTTAGATATTTGAGTTGAATCAACTTTAAATTTTAAGGCAGCTGGGTTACTTACCCATCTGTTAAGTTTAGCAAACACAAATATCTAAGTTGTTACTTAGTACAACTTAACATTTCAAGTTGCCTAAACTTATTTTAGTTGACTGAACTTAACATTTTAAGGCAGCATGGTAACAAATTATTTTAAGCTGACTCAACAAATTGTGTTTTTTATTTTTTACAGTGCACCTAAACGATTTAAATATATATGGCTTATCCTGCCCGAAAAGACAATAAACAATGCAGATAACATTTTAAGTAAAATAATTTACATATACATATCATAAAAACTAATCCTGGATGACTGATATGCTTTAAATTGGGTGATTTTAGGTCAGTGTTTTGACAGTCAGTCAATGGTGCTCTCTGCCGGTTTGACCAAATTAGTACTGAAGTAATTAAATGTTTGCTTAGTTCACCAAATTTTTCTCTATTTTGTTGTAAATCATTAAATTGTTATACTGCTGTCCGAAATTAGTTTTGTGAGGTGCTTTTGTGCACAAATGCTGCCTGCAGAGTTGTTGCCTGATATGGCATGATATGGATGGTCAGTTGCCTAAGCTTTGGGACACAGCCTCAGTTTCTGAGCTCTCTGGTGTGAGTGGTAATGAGAACAGCATCTCTCACGGTGAGTGGGCACTGGAGGGTGTGGACGTCACTATGTGCACTAACATCACCTAAAGCTACTCACCAGCAGGGCCTCTTGGTTATCAGCCAGAGCCTGCTTAGCCAGGTAACGTTCCCGCTTGATCTTCAGTTCCAAGGACTCAGGGATGTCTGGAACCATCCAGTCAATGACACGCAGGACGAAGAACACCACATGCTGAGGATGAGTACACACACTTTATTATTAAGATGACCAGAGAATAGAAATAATTATTGAATAATAATAATAATAAAGAGACTGTAATTGCAATCAGGTCATTATACACTACCAGTCAAAAGTTTTTGAACAGTAGTATTTGTAACATTTTTAAAGAAGTCTCTTCTGCTCCTCAAAACTGCATTTATTTGATCCAAAGTACAGCAAAAACGGTAGAATTGTGAAATTTTTTTACTATTTAAAATAACCGTTTTTTTTATTTGAATATATTTTAAAATATAATGTATTTCTGTGATCAAAGTTATAATAATAATAATATTATTAATAAATGTTTTTTTGCAAGCAAATCAGAAATCATGTGGATCATATGACTGGAGTAATGAGGCTAAAAATGTAGTTTTGAATTGACAGGAATGAATTACACTTTAAAATATATTCAAATAGAAGTTATTTTAAATAATAAACAGTTATTTTAAATAATAAAAATATTTTAATTTTACTGTTTTTGCCACAATTTGGGTCATATAAATGTTCTTTATTATTAATTTTTATTTAAAATACTTTGGATCAAATAAAAAAAAACATTAAAAATCTTATTGTTCAAAAACTTTTGATTGGTAGTGTACAGACACCACAAATTGCCATCAGAAACCCATTTTACTTTCATGATGCGAGATATTTCTGAGTAAAACCTGATATTCAAAAATCCTACTGTCTCCTACATTTTCATTTGACTTTTTAAAATCTATTTATTTAATAATTGATAATAAAAAAGTTAGATTCTTGATGATATATAAATATATTTTTACTTTATTCGTATAGTACATACATTTAATTAGTTTATGTACTGATTTTTTCCCCCTTGTATGTGTGATGCCCTTTACTGCTTTCCTGATTGTGTTTGTACAATATAATTTCTGTTTATTTAATTACAAAAATTTTACAAAATATTGCTGGGAATTTAATGAAAAGTTGACAAAGTATCTGCCAGAGTAAATGGGGTAATTTTGATTTCATGTCAACTTCAAATTGGTCACAGTGTATACTGGGAAGCTGAAACTCAAGGAAGAATATGACTATGATGTGGTTTGCAGGAGAAAGATCAATGATCACCTCAAAGGCAATGATAAAGCCCAGTCTTACAGCCAGAAGCTCCCAATAGACCAGTGTGTATTTTCCATTTTCATCTCGAAATGCTTTATATCTGACAACAAGAAAGTCGTGACAAAAAAAATGAGCATGAGAAGAAAATCGAATAGCTGTAGCTGACAGCTACCATTTTACAGTTCACTGCCTTGATTAACAATTTTCCCTTCTGCTACAAAAAAGCACAACAGCCAAGACACTCCTGAGAAACATTACAACATGGCTAATGCATAAAAAAACCTAATCCAACAGATAAAAAATATATTTTTAGAAGTTCACAATGCATAACTGATATAAGAGATTCTAATTTCAGATTTCTTGCACTATAAAACAGCATTAGCAATGTTACCTGCAGATGGTATGATTGGAGTAGTTATAACTGGGTGGAGAGTATGCCAGCGTGAAGTTGACATAACCATGCAGGTCATTGTTAAACTTGTACTGGTACAACAGGCGAGGCAAAAAATCTGAGGTAAACGCGATGAGGAAGGCCTGTAGAAAAACAAGAAACTGTAAATCCTTACGAGGAATTAAAAAGATAATGTTAGATAATGCAATGTAACAAGTGGAGTCATTTATCTGTCTACCAAAAAGTACCTTTACTTTTTGGTAGACAGATAAATGACTCCACTTGTCACATTAACCATTACTCTGTAAAATTTTGAGGGCTAAGCCAGTCATTTCAGTAGGAATCAGTGCGGTGTTTTGATCCGGAAAAAGCTGCTTTACTCTTGTGAGCTGTGCTTCATACATCAGTACACTATTGACTGGATTTTGCTAATATGTTACCTTAATTATCAAAAATATAACTAATTTTTGTAAGCACTCACATTGACTATGACAGACACGTGGGACAGCGCCTCCAGTATGATGAACCACACACCGATGTGCTGGGCTCGTTCTGCCACGGGCCTCCGATATTCACACACAAACTTATGAGCGTCCAGCCTCACTTCCACCCAGTTATTCAACAGGGCGAAGAGAGGAGCCAGAGGAAAGGCCGCCACAAAAATGGTGATGAAGCCAAACTGCAGGACTGCAGCAAAAAAGATAAAAACTATTTAATGACAAGTGTAGCAAGAGCATCTGTACAAAAGTGTCATATCCATTTAATGTTTACAAAAGAGTTTCATGGTCATTGAACGTAAAAACATGTTTGTTTACATTGCTCTGATAGAAATTCACTATTATAAATACTATTGTTAAAGAATTAGTTCACTTCCTGAACAAAAATTGATAGATAATGTACTGACCGCCTCGTCATCCAAGATGTTCATGTTTTTCTTTCTTCAGTCGTAAAGAAGTTATGTTTTTTGAGAAAAACATTTCAGGATTTCTCTCCATGTAAAGGACTTCTATGGTGCCCCCAAATGTGAACTTGCAAAAAGCAGTTTAAATGCAGCTTCAAATGGCTCTAAACGATCCCAGCCAAAGAATAAAGGTTATATCTAGCAAAACAATCGGTTATTTACTTAAAAAAAAATAAAAATCAATTTATGTACTTTTAAACCTCAAACGCTCGTCTTGTCTAGCTCTGTGTGAACTGTTTTTTTCCGGTCATGACAATTAGTATACGTCTAAAAACTCCAGTCTCATTTTCTCCTTCAACTTCAAAATCATCCTTTGTCGCTGTTTTACCTTTTTTTGTAAAGGATATTTGATCTTCTTTACATGTTTACTTTGTAAACACTGGGTCGGTACTTCTGCAGCGATGTAGGACGATTTTAAAGTTGGAGGAGAAAATGAGATTTTTAGATGTACCCTAACTGTATTGACCACACAGAGTTCACACAGAGGTAGACAAGACGAGTGTTTGAGGTTAAAAGGTATATAAATTGTAATTTTAAAAAATAAATAAATAACCGATCGTTTCGCTAGAGAAGACCCTTTTTTCCTCGGCTGGGACCGTTCAGAGCTCTTTGAAGCTGCAATCAAACTGCATTTTGGAAGTTCAAATTTGGGGCAGCATAGAAGTCCATTAAATGGAGAGAAATCCTGAAATGTTTTCTTCAAAAAACAATTATTTGACAACTGAAGAAAGAAACATTAACATCTTGGGTGACAAGGGAGTGAGTACATTTTCTGTAAATTTTTGTTTTGGAAGTAAACTAATCCTTTAAAAAGTCTGAGGGTCGGTAAGATTGTTTTAAATATTTGCTCACTTTTGTTCATAACTTACTATCCCAAACTTTTTACTCTTATATAATGGTCTAGGCTGTTAGAAATGTTTTTTATTTGTCATGTCTGAACACCAAGTGAGCTAGGACTGCCACTGGGGCCCCTCAAGAAATACAGGTCCATAATGTTTCCGTGTCAGCAGCCACACTTTTTTGACAGAACCTTGGAACAAAAATCTCATTAAAAAGTGACATATTATCATCTTACCGATCTCCAGATACTCGTCAAAAAGTCCCTCACATGGAATCAACTCATAGTCCTGCTCCCAGCGCTTTGGCTCCTCTGCCTTCTGGGCTTTTTTCACAGATGATAAAGCCCGTTTCTGTCTCCAGGCCTTTATTTTACTGAAAAGCAGAGAGAGGGGAAGAGAGAATCAGACAACCAAAGCAATAGACAGTGTTCTGATGATGATGATGATGATGGCTCTTCTGAGACTATTTCTGGGTTTAAAATAGAACTGTGCTCATTTGAAAAGATATGATTTTGCCTGAGTTTGTCTCTGGTGATGCATTATTGATAAGGGAGTGCTAAAAGCTTCTCCTGTGTGGCATTTATCCTGCTAAACTGCCTTAGAGGAGAGACATGCTGCAGCACTGGCAGTGATACAGTCATCTGTCTGCTCATTGCACCCTACAGTGATATCTGCAGATGAATCAATATACGCACAAATCAATCAGTATTCAAAAAGACAGCTGTTCTTGCTCACATTCATGCATTTTTATTCTTGTACTCTTCTTGTACTTTGCATTTTTGCATTTTAGGATGTTCATCAGAATGTTTATTAATTATTCAGTATCTTTTCCACAATGTAGGCTAAGCCTGACCCACGCATACACCTCCACAGAAGATTGCTGTGCCAACTCTGCAGCACTAACCTACAATGCTGACTTGCTTTTCTTAGAGGACCAAATAAAATCATTTTTATTCTGCAGTATTGAGACAGAAGTATTGAGACTTCTTAGTTCTTTTAGTTCAAATACAATGTGATTTGCTCGACAATATGATATGTTTTTACAATAAATATGACTAGTTTGATAAAGCGTAAGGCTCTGAGGGAGACACGTACGGGATGACAAACTCCTGAATGTTGTTGATAAGTTGTTTTCCCACCATGATGATGCAGAGCTGCTCGGCCAGTTCAATCAGACAACCTCCTGGTCCGCACTGCAACCACAGAAACACATTAATATTTTTGAAAAATATCTCTTATGCTCACAGAGGCTGTATTTATTTAGTCAGATATATACAGGGTATCTGCAGGACTTTTAAAGAAGAAGTTCAATTCCAGAGCAAAAATTGACAAATAGTTTACTCACCCTCTTGACATCTGATGTTGTAAAGAAATTATGTTTCTTGAAGAAAACTTTTCAAGATTTCTCTTCATATAATGGACTTCTGTGGTGCCCGTGAGTTTGAACTTCCAAAATGCAGTTTCAATGCAGCTTCAAAAGGCTCTAAACGATCCCAGCCGAGGAAGAAGGGTCTTATCTAGCAAAACAATTGGTTATTTTCTAAAAAAATAAATAAATAAATAAATAAAAAAAAATGGACAATTTATATACTTTTTAACTTCCAACGCTCGTCTTGTCTAGCTCTCTGTGAACTCTGTGTATTCCAGTTCAAGACAGTTAGGGTATGTCGAAAAACTCCTGTCTCAATTTGTCCTACAACTTCAAAATCATTCTACATCGCTGCAGAAATACCGACCCAGTGTTTACAAAGTGAGTGTGCAAAAAAGATCAAATGCCCTTTACAAATAGTTAAAACAGCGATGTAGGGCGATTTTTAAGTTGGAGAAAAAAATAAGGTGGGAGTTTTTGACCTACCCTAACTGTCTTGAGCCAGGAATACACAGAGTTCATGCAGAGCTAGACAAGATGAACATTTGAGGTTAAAAAAAGTATATAAATTGACTTTTTTTTTGTTTTTTTTTAAGGAAAAAAAAAAAAAAAAAAGATAATTTTGCTAGATAAGACCCTTCTTCCTTGCTCATTTAGAGCTCCTTGAAGCTGCATTTGAACTGTATTTTTGAACTCCCAGGCACCATATATACCCTACTATATGGAGAGAAATCCTGAAATGTTTTCCTCAAAAGACATCATTTCTTTTCGACTGAAGAAAGAAAGACATGAACATCTTGGATGAGAAGGGGGTAAGTAAATTACCTGTAAATTTTTGTTCTGGAAGTGAACTTCTCCTTTAAGCTCAAAATTTAAGACTTTTTAAGACCTGGACAAATAAAATTCATAACATGATCTGGGTAGGGCAATATCTTTGGTAACACATGAAACTAAAATGAGTGTAAAGAGTATTATTTACAGTTCAGATACAGGTTTTCACAAATACAGTTTTTATAAAATGATACACTTCACATTTCAGACTTTAAATCATTATTAAGAAAATGAATGAGTCAAAAATATCCATTATTACAATAAATTATCAATCATTACATTAGTTAAATAACAAATGTATTTTAATGTGTTACTTGTTTAGATTTTTATAATACATTATCTTCTTGTCGATCTACCATTTACAACTCTGCGTGTTTGCAGTGTAAAAATTCAGGTCGATTTTTAAATTAGTCTGAACAAAAACAGACTAAAATGCAAATTCATTCTCTGCCAGTAGATGGCAGTTTTGGAACAGGAGAAATAATGCTGAAATAATTGAAACTTTGAAACATGCAATGCTCATATTTATTCAATGAAATAATAGTTTTTGAAGTTTAATAGTCACATTAATGGGAAAAAACTGCAGGCAAAAACAGTTTTTTCATGCACCTGTCAATTTTGAGCTTTTGGGGTTTTCATAAAGGGTTTTTTTTTTTCAGACTAATGGAAAGAAAACATCCAAAAGACACTGTTAAGTGTTTCTTTTATACCACTTTATCTATTTGTGTCAATAGATTTTAATTACAATACATATTTTTAAAGGCCATTTTCTCAAAATGAGTTTTTTCTCCTACACTGAGCCATAAATATCCACTTCAGTAGCACTTACACACACCAAACTTTACATTTTTATTTGTTGTATCCTGAAGGTTTTTACAGAGGGATGTGTTCATATATAATTTGCTTTATTATATACATTTTATTCCCCCAAGTATTTTCTAAGTATTTTCTGAATTATGGAGTACAAAAATTAGATAGTCAAAATTCCCTTTATAAAAACATTTGACTAATATGTCAAAAAAAAAAAAAAATTACACATGAATTTTAAAACCGACTTCATCCTGTGTTTAGATATGTGTTTTGATTTTTGTACTAGAAGTTTATGCAAATTAGTGCATATATTGTTAAATAATGCCCCTTTTATATTTAAACTTAACATTTTGGAAAACTTGTAATATAAAAAATGTTTGCAATTATCAATGTAATCAGTCAACTGGGTAGGTACGGCGATAACTATTAGTTAATTTTTTTGCAGTGTTTCGCCATTTTGTCTTTCTGTCCCTAAATTTAAGACGTCTTGAAATCATAATTAAGACTTTGTTGTTCCATTTAAGATTTTTATGGACTTAAATTTGACAACTAAATTTAAGACTTTTTAAGAACCCGTCAAAACCCTGAGTAAAACAGACATTTTAAGAAACATTATAATCTAAAGCAACTGTTTTCTATTTTAATATATTTTAAATGTAATTTATTCCTGTGATGCAAAGCAGAAATTCAGCAGCCATTAATTCAGTCTGCAGTGTCACATGATCCTTCAGAAATCATTCTAGTATGCTGATTTAGTGCTCAAAAAACATTTTTGTTATTATCAATGCTGAAGATGAATGGAAAGTTTATGTAAACAGCACTTATTGAAAATTTAATTTCACTTTTGCTCAATTATTTAATGCATCCTTGCTGAAAAAGTTATTATTTTCTTTAAAGGAAAAAAAAAAAAAGATTGATTTAGATTTTGTTTCTTCCATTCTGCATACAGTGCAGGCTATTGTGGAAGTTTTTCCTTTATTACAAGGCTGTCTGGAATACATGACTCTGATTTGTGATCAAAATATTGTTGTGTAATGACCGCTAAAATGTAATCTTAAGCCAGAAGGTTAAAGCACTCACATCCTCATTCCGCATCCCAAACAACTTGCCGTAATGACCAGGATAGCCCACAAATCTGCAATAAAAGAGCAATGGAAGTGCACTGAAAGCTTTGATCTGGAAAATGATGGCACAAAAGATTGCTCTGTTCTGCTAGGCTAATATAAAGGTTACCTGCCCTTGAAGAAGGCAACATAGAAGGGCGACGAGTAAAAGTTGACAAACTGGAAGATGAAGACTTTGAATGTAAAGGCATCTTCATATTGTGTCTGTGTCCTGTGCATTTCTGTTTCAGGAAGAGCCATATTTGGGGAAACAAGATAAATGAGACTTATTTGATGGCATGCGTGTGTCTTAAAGCTTTATTGTAACTGCCTCAGAAAGCAGGACTAAGGACTAGAGTCCTAATGGCTTATTGATTCTCAAAGCAAGTGTGGATGGGCAGGTTCATTACCCTGAGCCACAGAAAATGGCAACAAAGGCCTGATTTGATTTAAAGCCCTGGGCTTGTGTTGCTTTATGGGGTCTGATGTGTGCAGAAAGCCTACCCCATTTAGTGAGCTGCTCTGCCAGGGCTGTGTAGACCTGCCCCATCAGCAAGATCAAAGCCAGGTTCACCAAACTGCTGGAGATATTGGCTATATTCCCAGCCTGGAAAAAAAAAAAAAATGTGTGTGCAGAGTGAATTCAGAGTTCAAGAGCTACTGCAGGTGCAGAGGAGATTAATGAAATGGTGCAGTATTGCAAGTTATCTCATATTTTAATTTAATGCAGATCGATGGGGTGCCCACCTGAGTGCGCAGAACAGAACTCCCGGTTTCAAACATCATTACGCTCACTATACTGCGGTATATGATCACTGTGACCAAGAAGATCATCACTATACACAGCTGGGAAAGCAAATTGAGAGAGAGGAACTAATTTTGGGTGAACAATTATGACACATTAGCTACCAATTAAAATTTTGTAGCTCCATTAAACCTCTAACAACTCTAGAGGGTCTCACCATTATAATGATGACCATAGAGCCAGTCAGCATACGTGAAATCCGGGCTCTTTCAGGAAAGTAGGGTTCCTTAACTCCTGTCACTGGGTTTTCTTCCATTGCAGGGGCCATGGCGGCAAATTCAGGACGTGGTGGTTCCTGTTTATTTAAAAAAAAAAAAAAAAAAGAACTTTATTATCAATTTTACAATGCTGGTATTAGTTTTTTCATTTTCTGCACAATGTTAAGAATATTTTTTAAAAATAATAATCATTTTTCTTCAGTGTTTTGTCCTGTTTTCAAGTAAAAATATCTAAATATCCTTAAAACAAGCCACATTTTCATATTTGTATTGTAAAGACAGTGCCTTTCCTACACAATATTTATTTTTTCAGCAGTGAAAATGGCAAATAAATAAAATAAAATAAAATAAAACAGACAGATCCAATCACATTTTCTTCACTTCTGATTTCAACAAAACAAAAACAAAAAATTCATTTAAGATTTTTTTTCCCCACACATACAAAACAATACATAAAAAATTTAAAAAAAAAAAAAAAACTTGTCCTTCAGGGCTTTCATACCATTTTTATTAGATATTTTTAATAGACAAAAAATGAAAATACTGATTAAGAAAATGCTGTGCACGTCAAACCTCCTCCTCATGGAAATCCATGCAGTCCCAGTGGTGAGCAAGAGTGGCATTCTTGCGTTTCCAGTACTCTAGGAACGTGACAGCCCACAAAGACATGAACACACTGAAGAAAACAGTGCCGGGATGATCAAACAGGTAACCCACCTAAAGAAGAGTTGAGAGTTACCACAAGAAAGCAGGAAGTACTACATTTCCAAGTGTTCCCGTTCTTATATCACTATTGGCAACCATTCTACAATTCAAAAAAGACAACTATACTTAACGTTTTGACATAATAAAGACAGTATAAACTTCATACACTTCTCTATAAACTATTGTATACAAACATACAGTGCCTTGCAAAAGTATTCATACCCCCTTTTTCACAATTCATGTTGCAGCCTTATGCTAAACTGCTTCAAATTACTTTTTTCCCCCACATCAGTCTACACTCCACACACCATAACGGAATTTATTTTAGAAATAAAAAACTGAAAAGATTCCATTGTGTAAGTATTCATACGCTTTTCTAGGAGACCTCAGGAGCATTAATATTCCTTCCGTAGATGTTACTACACACGAGTGGAGTTAACCTGTGGCAAATTCATTTGAATGAGTATGATTTGGAAAGGCACATACCTCTCAATAAGTGGTCTAACAGCTGAAAATGCATATCTGAGCAAAAACCAAGCCCTGATGTAAAAGAAAACTGCCTATAGAGCTTAGAGAAAGGACTGCGTCAAGCCATACATCTGGGGGAGAGTTTAGAAAAAAAAAACATTCTGCTGCACTGAAGGTTCACAGAAGCATGTAGCCTCTATTATCCATGATGGAAGATGTTTGGAACAACTAAGTCTCTTCCTAGAGCTGGCCTCCTGGCCAAACTGAGCAACTGATGGAGAAGGGACTTCAGAGTGGTGACCAAGAAGCTGATGGATAATGACCGTAAGCACACTGCAAGAGTGGCTTATAGACAACTCTGAATGTCCTTGAGTGTCTCAGTCACACTCTGGGGTTGAACACAATCAGATATTTCTGGAGAAACCTGAAAATGTGCATTTTCCCCTCTTCTACTCTGACAAAGCTTGAGAGGTGAGGAGAAGAATGTCCATTTTCCAAATGCTGATGTGCAAATCTTGTCGCATCATACCCAAAAAGACTTGAGGCTGTAAAGGTGCTTCAGCCAAGTATTGAGTTAAGGGTATGAATACTTATGCAATGTACTTATTTCAGTGTTTTATTTTTAATAAATTCGCAAAGTTGTCACAAATCTATTTTGTGCTTTGTCATTATGGTGTATAGAGTGTAGACTGATGTGGAAGAAATAACTTAAAGCAGTGTGACATAAGACTGCAACATAAAAAATGTGAAAAAAATTAAGGAGTATGAATACTAGCACTGTATCAAATGCTACAATATTGAGTCTTTCACATGCAAACAATATCCAGCTGAACTGAAGCTTTTGAGCTTTCAGAGATGATTACCTTGGCCATGGGACAGATGTCTGACATATTCCAGGGTTTACAGGTTTCACACAAAGGACACATTAGATAAAGTCCTCCACTTTCACAGATTTCCTTCCTGTAGATGGTAAATGGAAACAGGCAACAATGGTAGAGCTAAAATAAAAGCAAACATACAGCCTGGGTTTCTGAGGTAAGAAGACGCCAGTTCTAGCAGGAATATAGTAAGAATGCAAGAACTAGAAGCAACAGTTTAGTTTTATACTTATAGCATATAGATATACATACAGTGCTTTTTATTTTGTATCTTTTTATGGTCTCTTGCTCTCTCATTATTCTAAGGTGCAAACTGCAGTTTAAATATTTCCAACCCATCGCTATTAGTCTACAAGTACATGCGGTCAACAGTTGCTATAGTAACAAATAAATGTCATAAAGTCCATTGATATGACATTATTTCTAATAGCAGTGAAATTGCTTAGAGGAGCACTAAATGCGTGAGTCATATAGAGCTGAAAGAAGTTCAGTGCAGCGGCTAAAACACTGTTAAATCGATAATACGAGAGACACTTACGCTGGAGTATTGGATCCCATTGTCAAAATACCCAAAACGAAGACACACGTCCCAACCAATGCAGCAGGCAAGAGCCAGGCTGTGTAAAATCCTGTGAACAATAGAATTTAGTCACTAGTGGTTATTATAACTTGAAAATATATTGACAGTACTTGTTATTGTGGTTTGTGACATGTTATTGTTTTAGTACTGACCTGAATAAGATATTTCACATAAAAGATGTTTATATATAGTCCACAAGAGAAAATAATAGTTGAATTTATAAAAATGACCCTGTTCAATGTTTACATCCACTTGCTTCTTTATACTGTGTTGTTACCTGAATGATCCACAGCTGTGTTTTTTTGTTTAGTGATAGTTGTTCATGAGTCCCTTGTTTGTCCTGAACAGTTAAACTGACTGCTGTTCTTCAGAAAAATCCTTCAGGTCCCACAAATTCTTTGGTTTTCCAGCATTTTTGTGTATTTGAACCCTTTCCAACAATGACTGTATGATTTTGAGATCCATCTTTTCACACTGAGGACAACTGAGGGACTCATATGCAACTATTACAGAAGATTCAAATGCTCACTGATGCTCCAGAAGGAAACATGATGCATTAAGAGCTGGGACGTGAAAACTTTTTGAATTGAAGTTCAGGGTAAATTTAACTTATTTTGTCTTCTGGGAAACATCTGACTACCTTCTATAGCCTCTGAAGGGTGGTACTAGAAAATAAGAAAAAAAAAATTTACACACCTCCATTCTGTTCAAAAGTTTTCACCCCCTGGCTCTTAATGCATCGTTTTCCTTCTGGAGCATCAGTGAGTGTTTAAACCTTCTGTAAAAGTTGCATATGAGTGCAAGATGGATCTCAAAATCATACAGTCATTGTTGGAAAGGGTTCAAATATACAAAAATGCTGGAAAACCAAAGAATTTGTGGGACCTGAAGGATTTTAATGAAGAACAGTGGGCACTTTAACTGTTGAGAACAAACAAGGGACTCATGAACAACTATCATTAAAAAAAAAAATAAAAATATAAGGAAGATGTTTGGAACAACTATGATTCTTCCTAGAGCTGGCCAGGAGGCTGAGCGACTTTAGATTGGTGATCAAGAAGCTGATGGTCACTCTAGTTGAGCTCCATATGCAGACGAGAGAAACTTACAGAAGTACAAACATCACTGCAACACTCCAGCAATCTGTTTTTTATGGTGATGTGGCCAAACTCGATACTCTCCTTAGTGAAGACACAAGAGGATACACTTGGAATTTGTAACAAAGCACCTGAAGAACTCTCAGATTGTGAGAAACAAGATTCTCTGGTCTGATGAACCTCAATTCCAAGCATCATGTTTGGAAGAAAAGCAAGCACTGCTAATCACCTGCAGAGTGCCATCCAAACAGTAAAGTATGCTGGTAGCAGCCTCATGCTGTGGGGCTGTTTTTTAGCAGCAGGGACTGAGGGACTCGTCAGAGTAGAAGAAAAGCTTAATGCACCGAAATATAGAGATAGCCTTAAAGAAAACCCAGTCCAGAGCATTCAGAACCTCAGACTGGGCAGAAGGTTCACCTACCAACTGGATAATGACCGTAAGAACACTGCAAGAGTGGCTTATAAACAACTCTGTGAATGTCCTTGAGTGTCCCACTCTGGGCTTGAACACAATCAGATATTTCTGGTAAATCTTTTTCAGATAAATCTGAAAAAGTCCTCTTCTACGCTGACAAAGCTTGAGAAGTAAAGAGGTAAGGAGTGATAAAAAGAAAAACAGAAAAAAAAAAAAAAAAACACACACACACACACACACAGCTGTGGATCATTCAGGTAAAAACACAGTATTAAGTGTATGTAAACTTTTGAACCGGGTTATTTTTATAAATTCAACTATTATTTTCTCTTGTGGACTATATGTAAACATCTTTTATGTGAAATATCTCATAATTAACATTTTTAATGATTCTAAAAAGCGGGGTGTAAACTTTTGACCTCAACTGTATACTGTAAATAAGAGTTATGGTGCCTACTCACCCAGCCATGCAAAATAAAGCGCAATCTTCTCTCCAAAGTATTCACGGATGTGATCCAGAGGCTGGTACTTATACCATTTTATCCAGTTGGACCAATAGTGGTACAGTACCTGTCTCTTGTTCAACTGATCAGGCTGGACGTCACTACCTGAGAGCTCAAAAGGGCCCTTAGAAGATGAAAAAAAAAAAAAATTAACAGTCAAGATGTACTTTTAATAAAATATATTTGAAGTTTTGAAGTGCATTGCAGTATATCTTGTCTTATGCCAAACCTCATGAAGAGGGAATGCACCCGTAAAAGCTCCCTCATTCAGCAGACGAGCGACTCCAACTTCTGCACGCTTCCTCCTGCCATACACAGTCCTTGCCAAGATTTCATACACCTGCAATGAACACAGGCTTAAGCAGTTATCATACATTCTAATAATTCAATACACCATCATAATGTATACACTACAATTCAAAACTTTTGTTAGATTAAAAACCCAATTCTGCTGTTTCTCATGGATGTTCACTGCAAACTCACAATACGGTGTCTTTGTGTGTTGGTGAAGTAGTTTTCACGGTCATCAGAGCCGAGAAACCTGAAATTCAAAGTAAATGTCTATGATTACAAATCTGTTTGTGCAAGTAGACGTCATCATGTTTACTTACAGAAAAAAAACGTACTTTTCCATTTTGGACTTGCGGAAGGCACACGTGTAGTAGTCCACAGGACGGTTGGGGACAGAGTCTTTCATGATGTTCGGCACCCAGAGCTTCTGAAGAACTCGAGCAGAAGTGTTGAAATCTGGGTGCGGCTGTGCCTTTCAATGAACATAAACTCAGTTCAATGCTCAATTCAATCTAGTGTTATTTTAAACCCTCTGTATTTCCGTTGGGGAGATGGACATGAAAACATGGCTCTAACCTGCAGAGGTGCTCTAAGGCATAATTCCTCAGCATAGTACACCAAGACATCCCACGGAGCATGGAGCTTCAGATAGTGTATAGTCTTCTTTACACTGGATGATTCCTCCTGTGGTAAAGAGAAAATCATTAGAAAAAGCATAGTACCATACATGGTAGAAAAGTAACCTAATAACTGAACCTTTTCCATTAACAGTCCAGCACTCTGGACGTTCTGGATGAATTTGTCTCTCCATTGGGCCAGCTGAGCTTTTCTTCTCTCTGACCTGCTCTCCTCCTGTGCTGCATCTGCTGTTCCCTCCGCCGCCTCTCCTTGCGACTGTCCCCGACTTCGACGCTTGCGACGCACCTTTACCTCCCACACCAGCACGAAGTCTGCGGCAAGAGCGACCAGGCTTAATATGACTACATATGCAGCAATGTAGTTAGTTTATTTATAACGTTTTCATCCAGCCATTACCTATTTTTGTTTGGCCGTCTCTGAAGTAGTTGCCTGGGGGCTGAACAGGTGGGCTTGCGGTCCGCTCACAATGAACATATATGGGGTCATCATCCTCATCATTAGCCGCAGTATTCAACTGTAATGACAACATGAATATATTTAAGCAACACAAGAGCAAAGAATCTGTTAACATGATCATGAAATCATCTGTGATGCATCAGCGCTTCTCAGATCTTTAAATCTTTAAAAAGTCACACATACTGCTGCGATCATCACTCATGTGGACCACCACTGATTTGCCTCTGATTTAAGGATTTTTTGGCGAACTACCTTAAAGCAAAAGTTCACCCCAAATTTCTGAAAAAAAAAAAACACTCACCCTTAGAGCATCTAAACAGACGAGTTAGTTTGTTAATCAAAGCATTACATCACTTGTTCACCAAAGGATCCACTGCAGTTTATGCACTTGTGCTGTTGTTTATGCACTATGTTGTTTCTAATGGTTTTCTCTTTATTGAGAGTTCAAACAGCTGATAAAAACATCACAAGTAATCCGCACGACTCTGGTCTATCAACTAATGTCTTGTGAAGCAAAAAGCTGAATGTTTGTAAGAAACAAATCCACCATTTTAACTTTGCAGTTCATAAGTCATAATATCCCTGCTGAAAACTGCTAAAACCAGCCTAAGCTGGTTGGCTGGTTTAAGCTGGTCATCCAGCCTGGTCTTAGCTGGTCAGCAGGCTGGTTTTAGAGGAGTTTTGGTGACTTCCTTAGCTGGTTAGGCTGGGAGACCAGCTAAAACCAGCTACTTCTATCTTAAACCAGCTAAGCCCAGCCAACCAGATTAGGCTGGTTTTAGCTGTTTTTTTTTTTGTTTTTTTTTTTTTAGTTTTGTTTAGTTTTTTTGTTTAGTTTGTTTAGTTTTTTGTTTAGTTTAGTGTTTTGTTTTGTTTCCACCAGTGAAAAAATCCATTCCCTATTGTCTCGCATCAAAATCACATCAAATATACACTACCAGTCAAAAGTTTTTGGACAGTAAGTTGTTTTTTTTTTTTTTAAAGCAGTCTCTTCTGCTCACCAAGCCTGCATTTATTTGATTCAAAGTTGAATATATTTTAAAATGTAATTTAATCCTGTGAATTCAAGGCTGAATTTTTAGCATCATTACTCCAGTCACATCCTTTAGAAATCATATAATATTCTATTTTGCTGCTGAAAAAAACATTATTATTATTTTGAAAACAGCTGAGCAGAAGTTTTTCAGGTTTCTTTAATGAACAGAAAGTTCAGAAGAACAGCATTTATCTGAACTAGACATCTTGTACACATTTATAACATCATAAATGTTTTTATCATCACTTTTGATCAATTTAAAGCATATTTGCTAAACAAAAATATTTATTTCTATCATTTAAAATATATTCAAATGGTTATTTTAAAAAGTAAAAATATTTCACAACATTACTGCTTTTGCTGTATGTTGGATCAAATAAATGCAGGCTTTGGGAGCAGAAGAGATTTCTTAAAAAAAAAAAAAAAAACATTACTGTCCAAAAAATTTTGTGGTGTATTGAAAATTGTTCAGGTTTTCGCTTGTAAACGGTGCTTGATCTGTGCTTATTTGTCTCCTGATTCACATGAGATGATTTTCTCACTGAAGAAAAGTAGAATAGGATATTTTTATACTGAAATAACAGTTTGAAGTTAAAAAAAGTTTTTTAAAATTGTAAAAAAAAATCTTGATGAATTTGTTCATTACAAACATGCAGTTTTTGCTTTACAATGAACTATCGTATTGTTTTTTTTATCAGCTGTTTAAACACTTATTTTAAACTCTTGTTCGCCCTATATTGTTGTTTTACCTTTTTTGTTAAAGGTGTTTGATCTTCTTTGCATGTTCTCTTTTTCAAAGACTGGGTCGGTACTTCTGCAGCGATGTAGGATGATTTTGAAATGATTTTTGAAGTTGAGGGAGAAAATGTGGCCAAGTTTTTCAACATACCCTAACTGTCTTGAACTAGAATACACAAAGTTTAGGGAGAGAAAGGCAAGATGAGCGTTTTAGATTAAAAAGTATTTAAATTTTATTTTTTTTAAATGAAAATAACTAAGCGTTTTGCTAGATAAGATCCTTCTTCCTCGGCTGGGATCACATTTGGGATCGTTTGAAGCTGCATTCAAACTGCATTTTGGAAGTTCAGAATCGGGGCACCATACCAATCCGTTATATGGAGAAAATGCAGAAACGTTTTCCTCAAAAAACAATTTTTTTACGACTGAAGAAAGAAAGACATGAACATCTTGGATGACAAGGGGGGTGAGTACATTATCTGTAAATGTTTGTTTTGGAAGTGGACTTTTCCTTTAATAAAGACTGTCACTTGTTACCACCTACTTGTGTAATGATGTAACCTACAGAAAGAGTCACTGACAGTCTGTCTAGAATGCGCAAACAGACAAGCAGAGTCACACAAACAGTGAAAAGTCCTCGGCCAATCAAATTCAAGGACTAGAAGTTCGGAACTAACTGTTCAATCTGACAACTGTACTGTATGCTTTATTGAAATCAGACAGGAAAAAAAATTAAGGATTTAACCCATTAGCAAAACTATTTTAAAACATCCCTTTTAATACTGTAATAAACTAACAAAACACTATAGGATAACCTATACAGCAAAGCCATGTGCTAATTACTACACACAGCAACTAGAACCCTTGCTTTGTATCTCATAAAAAATGCATCAGTACATAATGCTGTACAACACAGGTCAGTACACTTACATATCTGGGAGGAATGAAGCCCCCATTTTGCAGGCTCCCGTAACTGTCTGGACCATGAGTCTCACCGCTGTAGTCCAGATCCAGCAGAACCTCCCGGTCCATCAGCACCTCAGGGTTCCTCTTCTTCAGCATGATAACCAGAGACAGCCAGAATCAAACACTGAGGTCGAGCTAGAAGAGACCAGGTTGTTTAACACACATTCAGAGCTTCAACTGATGCATGTACACGGTCACACATTCCAGTCCAGGCACTCCTGCAGAACATCAGCATCCAATAAATTATGTACATAAATTAAATTTGACATTAAAGTATAAGTGCATTCCCCCCCAAAGAAGAGCTGCAGGAGAGGAAACAGAGGATACGCACTAAGTGCCTCTATAAGCGGATAAGACAACACAAGTGCAGAAGTGGGTCTGCAGCATCTCTGCACTCTCTCTCCCTCGCTCTCATTCACTGCATCCCTCCGTCTCCTCAGCACTCTAGAGGGACACTTACCGTAAATGCTCTGGCGTACGAGCCCACCCTTTCATCTTCAGCAAGGAAAAACGCATGTAAACACACTTTACAGCAAGAACGCATACATCCAGTTTCCTGTTAAAGACAGATGTATTACACCATGCAAAACACAGTGTCATATAAAGGTAGACATTCACTTACATCACTATAAGCTTGAACTATAAGACTCAGGTCATGATCACATTTTTAATGCATTAGGATTACATATAAATTCAGAGAGCAAGACTCACTATATTGTCTGTTTCAAAGGGAACATAAATCTTATTGCCTAAAGAAGTATTACATCTATTCCAAGGACGGACCATATGACTCCAAAGATTCAAAAGGTAAAACATCACACTGGATATTGAAACATAGTCCTGGCCTGAACAAACTGGCTGAGTCACAGAGGAGTATTCCTCTAGGCTATGCACTGCTTTAGCTGCATTGCCATTATTTGCATTGCGTATATTTAGGTCTTGCACTGATCATTAGCACTTAACAGCAATTAAAGACTGCCATTAGCCATTTGGATGGTATTTGCAGACTTCTGGGTCAGTCTTAAGTGCTGCATGCTTGGCTGAGAGCCATAAATAGCTTATATTTCTCATTATTCAAGTGACACAAACATTTTGAGTACAAAAAAATAAAATCTCTCAGTATGTACCATGTGATCATTTTTGCATGACAAGTCCCCCCCCCCAGTCTCTAGTGTGTTAATAATTTGATGTTACTGCGGCAGTGCAGACAGAGGGAAGAGAAAAATAAAGAGAAGGGGTTGGGCGGTTAAAGTGATAGGGAGGTGGGTTTGAGCACCTTCTGTCCATTGATGTGAACCGCAGGAGTAGAGGCAAGGATGACTGGAAAAGAAGCAATGCCACCTGACTGCAGAAACTCACCCCTATACATGAGTAAACAATTCATGGTGACATATATACAGACTGATTTTTACATCAATACAGTTTTTAGATGCTTTCCCATTATTGCTGAATCGGCATGACTGAATATTTCTGCACATATAGATGGAAAGTAACACTAGACATTTTAGACTTTGAGGGGATGCAAGAGGATGACGGGGAAAAAATTCTGTGAAATAAGCTAGAATTTGGATACTTTGATACTGTGAACTAACTTAGGTTTAAAGTGTTTTAATAAAGTGTTTCTGCATGAGGAAAACAAATATTATATAAGAAGCTACTAGAGGACTTATTATTACTAGGGCTGTCAGTTTAATGCCTTATCTTGCGCTATTAGCTATGAAAAAATAACGCGATTAAAATATTTGAACCCCCAGACCTGTACGTCATCTTACATTTCATACAGTTGACTGCAGGGCAACAACTCCATAATGCAGTTATGTACTAAAATCAAGATGTCCCGATCTATCATGAGCTTAAATGTGAACAGTTTAGCAAATAATAAGTTGATGTCGTGTTATTTTAAACACAGTATTATATGTTTTTGCTCAATTTTGCAGAGAACATATTACCTTTGAAACTATAGCAGAATTGTTGCACGTCTCAGAGCAACACAGCTGTGTTTCGTTTTTGAATGAATCTGCCTTTTGAACGAATCATGTGAATCAATGATTCAAAGGTCCATTGATAAAGAGAGCCATTTACTTCATTCCTGAATGATTCAGCCATTTGAACGAATCGAATGAATGAATAAATGAATGAATGACTCAAAGACATTTACTGCCACCTGCTGGCAGATTTAGTTTATTATTTAGAGTATTATTTTATTAAAATACATAAAGAAATAAATTAATAATAACATTAAAGGGATAGTTCACCTAAAAAAAAAAAAAATAATAATTCTGTCATCATTTACTCACCCTCGTGTCGTTTCAAACCTTTCTTTTGTGGAACATAAAAGAAAGTATTTTGAAGACTGTTGGTAACAAAGCTGTTTTGGTTATCAATGACTTTCATTGTATTAATGAAAACTCTATAATATACTTTTAAAAATTCTCAATGGTTGTGTAAAACAACATCCTTTTTACCTTTCCAAAATCAGCTCTGCAAAAATCATCCCATTCTGAGGGGTTGTTCCTTTAAATGCAAATTAGCTCTGCTCGTCCCGCCCCTCTCTTCTCTCTGCTGCTCTGAGAGATTGTTTACTTTAGCCACATTTAGCACGTTTAGCCACGAAACTTGCTAACTAGCACGTTATTAGGAAAGGTGATTGCAGAGATTCATAAAAAAAACCCTTAAGCCCCATTCACACTACAAGTGACAGGC